>NW_026578092.1:0-292500 GCF_029603195.1 Condylostylus longicornis
TCGCTCTATCTCTTCTAGTTTAGCCAGAAAACGCGTTTAAAGTTTTGCAAAAGATTTTTTTAAATATCTCCAAAAATATTTTTGCTACAGCCTATTATCATATATTGGCAGAATCTGTGGACTCCCAGTGATCACAAAAAACACGTAAAATCGCTCTATCTCTTCTAGTTTAGCCAGAAAACGCGTTTAAAGTTTTGCAAAAGATTTTTTTAAATATCTCCAAAAATATTTTTACTACAGCCTATTATCATATATTGGCAGAATCTGTGGACTCCCAGTGATCACAAAAAACACGTAAAATCGCTCTATCTCTTCTAGTTTAGCCAGAAAACGCGTTTAAAGTTTTGCAAAAGATTTTTTTAAATATCTCCAAAAATATTTTTACTACAGCCTATTATCATATATTGGCAGAATCTGTGGACTCCCAGTGATCACAAAAAACACGTAAAATCGCTCTATCTCTTCTAGTTTAGCCAGAAAACGCGTTTAAAGTTTTGCAAAAGATTTTTTTAAATATCTCCTAAAATATTTTTGCTACAGCCTATTATCATATATTGCTACAGCCTATTACCATATATTGGCAGAATCTGTGGACTCCCAGTGATCACAAAAAACACGTAAAATCGCTCTATCTCTTCTAGTTTAGCCAGAAAACGCGTTTAAAGTTTTTCAAAAGATTTTTTTAAATATCTCCAAAAATATTTTTACTACAGCCTATTATCATATATTGGCAGAATCTGTGGACTCCCAGTGATCACAAAAAACACGTAAAATCGCTCTATCTCTTCTAGTTTAGCCAGAAAACGCGTTTAAAGTTTTGCAAAAGATTTTTTTAAATATCTCCTAAAATATTTTTGCTACAGCTTATTATCATATATTGGCGGAATCTGTGGACTCCCATTGATCACAAAAAACACGTAAAATCGCTCTATCTCTTCTAGTTTAGCCAGAAAACGCGTTTAAAGTTTTGCAAAAGATTTTTTTAAATATCTCCAAAAATATTTTTGCTACAGCCTATTGTCATATATTGGCAGAATCTGTGGACTCCCAGTGATCACAAAAAACACGTAAAATCGCTCTATCTCTTCTAGTTTAGCCAGAAAACGCGTTTAAAGTTTTGCAAAAGATTTTTTTAAATATCTCCAAAAATATTTTTACTACAGCCTATTATCATATATTGGCAGAATCTGTGGACTCCCAGTGATCACAAAAACACGTAAAATCGCTCTATCTCTTCTAGTTTAGCCAGAAAACGCGTTTAAAGTTTTGCAAAAGATTTTTTTAAATATCTCCAAAAATATTTTTGCTACAGCCTATTATCATATATTCGCAGAATCTGTGGACTCCCAGTGATCACAAAAAACACGTAAAATCGCTCTATCTCTTCTAGTTTAGCCAGAAAACGCGTTTAAAGTTTTGCAAAAGATTTTTTTAAATATCTCCAAAAATATTTTTACTACATCCTATTATCATATATTGGCAGAATCTGTGGACTCCCAGTGATCACAAAAAACACGTAAAATCGCTCTATCTCTTCTAGTTTAGCCAGAAAACGTGTTTAAAGTTTTGCAAAAGATTTTTTTAAATATCTCCAAAAATATTTTTGCTACAGCCTATTGTCATATATTGGCAGAATCTGTGGACTCCCAGTGATCACAAAAAACACGTAAAATCGCTCTATCTCTTCTAGTTTAGCCAGAAAACGCGTTTAAAGTTTTGCAAAAGATTTTTTTAAATATCTCCTAAAATATTTTTGCTACAGCCTATTATCATATATTGGCAGAATCTGTGGACTCCCAGTGATCACAAAAAACACGTAAAATCGCTCTATCTCTTCTAGTTTAGCCAGAAAACGCGTTTAAAGTTTTGCAAAAGATTTTTTTAAATATCTCCAAAAATATTTTTACTACAGCCTATTATCATATATTGGCAGAATCTGTGGACTCCCAGTGATCACAAAAACACGTAAAATCGCTCTATCTCTTCTAGTTTAGCCAGAAAACGCGTTTAAAGTTTTGCAAAAGATTTTTTTAAATATCTCCAAAAATATTTTTGCTACAGCCTATTGTCATATATTGGCAGAATCTGTGGACTCCCAGTGATCACAAAAAACACGTAAAATCGCTCTATCTCTTCTAGTTTAGCCAGAAAACGCGTTTAAAGTTTTGCAAAAGATTTTTTTAAATATCTCCAAAAATATTTTTACTACAGCCTATTATCATATATTGGCAGAATCTGTGGACTCCCAGTGATCACAAAAACACGTAAAATCGCTCTATCTCTTCTAGTTTAGCCAGAAAACGCGTTTAAAGTTTTGCAAAAGATTTTTTTAAATATCTCCAAAAATATTTTTGCTACAGCCTATTATCATATATTCGCAGAATCTGTGGACTCCCAGTGATCACAAAAAACACGTAAAATCGCTCTATCTCTTCTAGTTTAGCCAGAAAACGCGTTTAAAGTTTTGCAAAAGATTTTTTTAAATATCTCCAAAAATATTTTTACTACATCCTATTATCATATATTGGCAGAATCTGTGGACTCCCAGTGATCACAAAAAACACGTAAAATCGCTCTATCTCTTCTAGTTTAGCCAGAAAACGTGTTTAAAGTTTTGCAAAAGATTTTTTTAAATATCTCCAAAAATATTTTTGCTACAGCCTATTGTCATATATTGGCAGAATCTGTGGACTCCCAGTGATCACAAAAAACACGTAAAATCGCTCTATCTCTTCTAGTTTAGCCAGAAAACGCGTTTAAAGTTTTGCAAAAGATTTTTTTAAATATCTCCTAAAATATTTTTGCTACAGCCTATTATCATATATTGGCAGAATCTGTGGACTCCCAGTGATCACAAAAAAACACGTAAAATCGCTCTATCTCTTCTAGTTTAGCCAGAAAACGCGTTTAAAGTTTTGCAAAAGATTTTTTTTAAATATCTCCAAAAATATTTTTACTACAGCCTATTATCATATATTGGCAGAATCTGTGGACTCCCAGTGATCACAAAAAACATGTAAAATCGCTCTATCTCTTCTAGTTTAGCCAGAAAACGCGTTTAAAGTTTTGCAAAAGATTTTTTTAAATATCTCCTAAAATATTTTTGCTACAGCTTATTATCATATATTGGCAGAATCTGTGGACTCCCATTGATCACAAAAAACACGTAAAATCGCTCTATCTCTTCTAGTTTTGCCAGAAAACGCGTTTAAAGTTTTGCAAAAGATTTTTTTAAATATCTCCAAAAATATTTTTACTACAGCCTATTATCATATATTGGCAGAATCTGTGGACTCCCAGTGATCACAAAAAACACGTAAAATCGCTCTATCTCTTCTAGTTTAGCCAGAAAACGCGTTTAAAGTTTTGCAAAAGATTTTTTTAAATATCTCCAAAAATATTTTTGCTACAGCCTATTATCATATATTGGCAGAATCTGTGGACTCCCAGTGATCACAAAAAACACGTAAAATCGCTCTATCTCTTCTGGTTTAGCCAGAAAACGCGTTTAAAGTTTTGCAAAAGATTTTTTTAAATATCTCCAAAAATATTTTTACTACAGCCTATTATCATATATTGGCAGAATCTGTGGACTCCCAGTGATCACAAAAAACACGTAAAATCGCTCTATCTCTTCTAGTTTAGCCAGAAAACGCGTTTAAAGTTTTGCAAAAGATTTTTTTAAATATCTCCAAAAATATTTTTGCTACAGCCTATTATCATATATTGGCAGAATCTGTGGACTCCCAGTGATCACAAAAAACACGTAAAATCGCTCTATCTCTTCTGGTTTAGCCAGAAAACGCGTTTAAAGTTTTGCAAAAGATTTTTTTAAATATCTCCAAAAATATTTTTACTACAGCCTATTATCATATATTGGCAGAATCTGTGGACTCCCAGTGATCACAAAAAACACGTAAAATCGCTCTATCTCTTCTAGTTTAGCCAGAAAACGCGTTTAAAGTTTTGCAAAAGATTTTTTTAAATATCTCCTAAAATATTTTTGCTACAGCCTATTATCATATATTGTTACAGCCTATTATCATATATTGGCAGAATCTGTGGACTCCCAGTGATCACAAAAAACACGTAAAATCGCTCTATCTCTTCTAGTTTAGCCAGAAAACGCGTTTAAAGTTTTGCAAAAGATTTTTTTAAATATCTCCAAAAATATTTTTACTACAGCCTATTATCATATATTGGCAGAATCTGTGGACTCCCAGTGATCACAAAAAACACGTAAAATCGCTCTATCTCTTCTAGTTTAGCCAGAAAACGCGTTTAAAGTTTTGCAAAAGATTTTTTTAAATATCTCCTAAAATATTTTTGCTACAGCTTATTATCATATATTGGCAGAATCTGTGGACTACCATTGATCACAAAAAAAACGTAAAATCGCTCTATCTCTTCTAGTTTAGCCAGAAAACGCGTTTAAAGTTTTGCAAAAGATTTTTTTAAATATCTCCAAAAATATTTTTACTACAGCCTATTATCATATATTGGCAGAATCTGTGGACTCCCAGTGATCACAAAAAACACGTAAAATCGCTCTATCTCTTCTAGTTTAGCCAGAAAACGCGTTTAAAGTTTTGCAAAAGATTTTTTTAAATATCTCCTAAAATATTTTTGCTACAGGCCTATTATCATATATTGCTACAGCCTATTACCATATATTGGCAGAATCTGTGGACTCCCAGTGATCACAAAAAACACGTAAAATCGCTCTATCTCTTCTAGTTTAGCCAGAAAACGCGTTTAAAGTTTTTCAAAAGATTTTTTTAAATATCTCCAAAAATATTTTTACTACAGCTTATTATCATATATTGGCAGAATCTGTGGACTCCCAGTGATCACAAAAAACACGTAAAATCGCTCTATCTCTTCTAGTTTAGCCAGAAAACGCGTTTAAAGTTTTGCAAAAGATTTTTTTAAATATCTCCTAAAATATTTTTGCTACAGCTTATTATCATATATTGGCGGAATCTGTGGACTCCCATTGATCACAAAAAACACGTAAAATCGCTCTATCTCTTCTAGTTTAGCCAGAAAACGCGTTTAAAGTTTTGCAAAAGATTTTTTTAAATATCTCCAAAAATATTTTTGCTACAGCCTGTTGTCATATATTGGCAGAATCTGTGGACTCCCAGTGATCACAAAAAACACGTAAAATCGCTCTATCTCTTCTAGTTTAGCCAGAAAACGCGTTTAAAGTTTTGCAAAAGATTTTTTTAAATATCTCCAAAAATATTTTTACTACAGCCTATTATCATATATTGGCAGAATCTGTGGACTCCCAGTGATCACAAAAACACGTAAAATCGCTCTATCTCTTCTAGTTTAGCCAGAAAACGCGTTTAAAGTTTTGCAAAAGATTTTTTTAAATATCTCCAAAAATATTTTTGCTACAGCCTATTATCATATATTCGCAGAATCTGTGGACTCCCAGTGATCACAAAAAAACACGTAAAATCGCTCTATCTCTTCTAGTTTAGCCAGAAAACGCGTTTAAAGTTTTGCAAAAGATTTTTTTTAAATATCTCCAAAAATATTTTTACTACAGCCTATTATCATATATTGGCAGAATCTGTGGACTCCCAGTGATCACAAAAAACACGTAAAATCGCTCTATCTCTTCTAGTTTAGCCAGAAAACGCGTTTAAAGTTTTGCAAAAGATTTTTTTAAATATCTCCTAAAATATTTTTGCTACAGCTTATTATCATATATTGGCAGAATCTGTGGACTCCCATTGATCACAAAAAACACGTAAAATCGCTCTATCTCTTCTAGTTTTGCCAGAAAACGCGTTTAAAGTTTTGCAAAAGATTTTTTTAAATATCTCCAAAAATATTTTTACTACAGCCTATTATCATATATTGGCAGAATCTGTGGACTCCCAGTGATCACAAAAAACACGTAAAATCGCTCTATCTCTTCTAGTTTAGCCAGAAAACGCGTTTAAAGTTTTGCAAAAGATTTTTTTAAATATCTCCAAAAATATTTTTGCTACAGCCTATTATCATATATTGGCAGAATCTGTGGACTCCCAGTGATCACAAAAAACACGTAAAATCGCTCTATCTCTTCTGGTTTAGCCAGAAAACGCGTTTAAAGTTTTGCAAAAGATTTTTTTAAATATCTCCAAAAATATTTTTACTACAGCCTATTATCATATATTGGCAGAATCTGTGGACTCCCAGTGATCACAAAAAACACGTAAAATCGCTCTATCTCTTCTAGTTTAGCCAGAAAACGCGTTTAAAGTTTTGCAAAAGATTTTTTTAAATATCTCCTAAAATATTTTTGCTACAGCCTATTATCATATATTGTTACAGCCTATTATCATATATTGGCAGAATCTGTGGACTCCCAGTGATCACAAAAAACACGTAAAATCGCTCTATCTCTTCTAGTTTAGCCAGAAAACGCGTTTAAAGTTTTGCAAAAGATTTTTTTAAATATCTCCAAAAATATTTTTACTACAGCCTATTATCATATATTGGCAGAATCTGTGGACTCCCAGTGATCACAAAAAACACGTAAAATCGCTCTATCTCTTCTAGTTTAGCCAGAAAACGCGTTTAAAGTTTTGCAAAAGATTTTTTTAAATATCTCCTAAAATATTTTTGCTACAGCTTATTATCATATATTGGCAGAATCTGTGGACTCCCAGTGATCACAAAAAACACGTAAAATCGCTCTATCTCTTCTAGTTTAGCCAGAAAACGCGTTTAAAGTTTTGCAAAAGATTTTTTTAAATATCTCCAAAAATATTTTTACTACAGCCTATTATCATATATTGGCAGAATCTGTGGACTCCCAGTGATCACAAAAAACACGTAAAATCGCTCTATCTCTTCTAGTTTAGCCAGAAAACGCGTTTAAAGTTTTGCAAAAGATTTTTTTAAATATCTCCTAAAATATTTTTGCTACAGCTTATTATCATATATTGGCAGAATCTGTGGACTACCATTGATCACAAAAAAAACGTAAAATCGCTCTATCTCTTCTAGTTTAGCCAGAAAACGCGTTTAAAGTTTTGCAAAAGATTTTTTTAAATATCTCCAAAAATATTTTTACTACAGCCTATTATCATATATTGGCAGAATCTGTGGACTCCCAGTGATCACAAAAAACACGTAAAATCGCTCTATCTCTTCTAGTTTAGCCAGAAAACGCGTTTAAAGTTTTGCAAAAGATTTTTTTAAATATCTCCTAAAATATTTTTGCTACAGCCTATTATCATATATTGCTACAGCCTATTACCATATATTGGCAGAATCTGTGGACTCCCAGTGATCACAAAAAACACGTAAAATCGCTCTATCTCTTCTAGTTTAGCCAGAAAACGCGTTTAAAGTTTTTCAAAAGATTTTTTTAAATATCTCCAAAAATATTTTTACTACAGCTTATTATCATATATTGGCAGAATCTGTGGACTCCCAGTGATCACAAAAAACACGTAAAATCGCTCTATCTCTTCTAGTTTAGCCAGAAAACGCGTTTAAAGTTTTGCAAAAGATTTTTTTAAATATCTCCTAAAATATTTTTGCTACAGCTTATTATCATATATTGGCGGAATCTGTGGACTCCCATTGATCACAAAAAACACGTAAAATCGCTCTATCTCTTCTAGTTTAGCCAGAAAACGCGTTTAAAGTTTTGCAAAAGATTTTTTTAAATATCTCCAAAAATATTTTTGCTACAGCCTGTTGTCATATATTGGCAGAATCTGTGGACTCCCAGTGATCACAAAAAACACGTAAAATCGCTCTATCTCTTCTAGTTTAGCCAGAAAACGCGTTTAAAGTTTTGCAAAAGATTTTTTTAAATATCTCCAAAAATATTTTTACTACAGCCTATTATCATATATTGGCAGAATCTGTGGACTCCCAGTGATCACAAAAACACGTAAAATCGCTCTATCTCTTCTAGTTTAGCCAGAAAACGCGTTTAAAGTTTTGCAAAAGATTTTTTTAAATATCTCCAAAAATATTTTTGCTACAGCCTATTATCATATATTCGCAGAATCTGTGGACTCCCAGTGATCACAAAAAACACGTAAAATCGCTCTATCTCTTCTAGTTTAGCCAGAAAACGCGTTTAAAGTTTTGCAAAAGATTTTTTTTAAATATCTCCAAAAATATTTTTACTACAGCCTATTATCATATATTGGCAGAATCTGTGGACTCCCAGTGATCACAAAAAACACGTAAAATCGCTCTATCTCTTCTAGTTTAGCCAGAAAACGCGTTTAAAGTTTTGCAAAAGATTTTTTTAAATATCTCCTAAAATATTTTTGCTACAGCTTATTATCATATATTGGCAGAATCTGTGGACTCCCATTGATCACAAAAAACACGTAAAATCGCTCTATCTCTTCTAGTTTTGCCAGAAAACGCGTTTAAAGTTTTGCAAAAGATTTTTTTAAATATCTCCAAAAATATTTTTACTACAGCCTATTATCATATATTGGCAGAATCTGTGGACTCCCAGTGATCACAAAAAACACGTAAAATCGCTCTATCTCTTCTAGTTTAGCCAGAAAACGCGTTTAAAGTTTTGCAAAAGATTTTTTTAAATATCTCCAAAAATATTTTTGCTACAGCCTATTATCATATATTGGCAGAATCTGTGGACTCCCAGTGATCACAAAAAACACGTAAAATCGCTCTATCTCTTCTGGTTTAGCCAGAAAACGCGTTTAAAATTTTGCAAAAGATTTTTTTAAATATCTCCAAAAATATTTTTACTACAGCCTATTATCATATATTGGCAGAATCTGTGGACTCCCAGTGATCACAAAAAACACGTAAAATCGCTCTATCTCTTCTAGTTTAGCCAGAAAACGCGTTTAAAGTTTTGCAAAAGATTTTTTTAAATATCTCCTAAAATATTTTTGCTACAGCCTATTATCATATATTGTTACAGCCTATTATCATATATTGGCAGAATCTGTGGACTCCCAGTGATCACAAAAAACACGTAAAATCGCTCTATCTCTTCTAGTTTAGCCAGAAAACGCGTTTAAAGTTTTGCAAAAGATTTTTTTAAATATCTCCTAAAATATTTTTGCTACAGCTTATTATCATATATTGGCAGAATCTGTGGACTCCCAGTGATCACAAAAAACACGTAAAATCGCTCTATCTCTTCTAGTTTAGCCAGAAAACGCGTTTAAAGTTTTGCAAAAGATTTTTTTAAATGTCTCCAAAAATATTTTTGCTACAGCCTATTATCATATATTGGCAGAATCTGTGGACTCCCAGTGATCACAAAAAACACGTAAAATCGCTCTATCTCTTCTAGTTTAGCCAGAAAACGCGTTTAAAGTTTTGCAAAAGATTTTTTTAAATATCTCCAAAAATATTTTTACTACAGCCTATTATCATATATTGGCAGAATCTGTGGACTCCCAGTGATCACAAAAAACACGTAAAATCGCTCTATCTCTTCTAGTTTAGCCAGAAAACGCGTTTAAAGTTTTGCAAAAGATTTTTTTAAATATCTCCTAAAATATTTTTGCTACAGCCTATTATCATATATTGGCAGAATCTGTGGACTCCCAGTGATCACAAAAAACACGTAAAATCGCTCTATCTCTTCTAGTTTAGCCAGAAAACGCGTTTAAAGTTTTGCAAAAGATTTTTTTCAATATCTCCAAAAATATTTTTACTACATCCTATTATCATATATTGGCAGAATCTGTGGACTCCCAGTGATCACAAAAAACACGTAAAATCGCTCTATCTCTTCTAGTTTAGCCAGAAAACGCGTTTAAAGTTTTGCAAAAGATTTTTTTAAATATCTCCAAAAATATTTTTACTACAGCCTATTATCATATATTGGCAGAATCTGTGGACTCCCAGTGATCACAAAAAACACGTAAAATCGCTCTATCTCTTCTAGTTTAGCCAGAAAACGCGTTTAAAGTTTTGCAAAAGATTTTTTTAAATATCTCCAAAAATATTTTTACTACAGCCTATTATCATATATTGGCAGAATCTGTGGACTCCCAGTGATCACAAAAAACACGTAAAATCGCTCTATCTCTTCTAGTTTAGCCAGAAAACGCGTTTAAAGTTTTGCAAAAGATTTTTTTAAATATCTTCTAAAATATTTTTACTACAGCCTATTATCATATATTGGCAGAATCTGTGGACTCCCAGTGATCACAAAAAACACGTAAAATCGCTTTATCTCTTCTAGTTTAGCCAGAAAACGCGTTTAAAGTTTTGCAAAAGATTTTTTTAAATATCTCCAAAAATATTTTTGCTACAGCCTATTGTCATATATTGGCAGAATCTGTGGACTCCCAGCGATCACAAAAAACACGTAAAATCGCTCTATCTCTTCTAGTTTAGCCAGAAAACGCGTTTAAAGTTTTGCAAAAGATTTTTTTAAATATCTTCTAAAATATTTTTACTACAGCCTATTATCATATATTGGCAGAATCTGTGGACTCCCAGTGATCACAAAAAACACGTAAAATCGCTTTATCTCTTCTAGTTTAGCCAGAAAACGCGTTTAAAGTTTTGCAAAAGATTTTTTTAAATATCTCCAAAAATATTTTTGCTACAGTCTATTATCATATATTGGCAGAATCTGTGGACTCCCAGTGATCACAAAAAAACACGTAAAATCGCTCTATCTCTTCTAGTTTAGCCAGAAAACGCGTTTAAAGTTTTGCAAAAGATTTTTTTAAATATCTCCAAAAATATTTTTACTACAGCCTATTATCATATATTGGCAGAATCTGTGGACTCCCAGTGATCACAAAAAACACGTAAAATCGCTCTATTTCTTCTAGTTTAGCCAGAAAACGCGTTTAAAGTTTTGCAAAAGATTTTTTTAAATATCTCCAAAAATATTTTTACTACAGCCTATTATCATATATTGGCAGAATCTGTGGACTCCCAGTGATCACAAAAAACACGTAAAATCGCTTTATCTCTTCTAGTTTAGCCAGAAAACGCGTTTAAAGTTTTGCAAAAGATTTTTTTAAATGTCTCCAAAAATATTTTTGCTACAGCCTATTATCATATATTGGCAGAATCTGTGGACTCCCAGTGATCACAAAAAACACGTAAAATCGCTCTATCTCTTCTAGTTTAGCCAGAAAACGCGTTTAAAGTTTTGCAAAAGATTTTTTTAAATATCTCCAAAAATATTTTTGCTACAGCCTATTGTCATATATTGGCAGAATCTGTGGACTCCTAGTGATCACAAAAAACACGTAAAATCGCTCTATCTCTTCTAGTTTAGCCAGAAAACGCGTTTAAAGTTTTGCAAAAGATTTTTTTAAATATCTCCAAAAATATTTTTACTACAGCCTATTATCATATATTGGCAGAATCTGTGGACTCCCAGTGATCACAAAAAACACGTAAAATCGCTCTATCTCTTCTAGTTTAGCCAGAAAACGCGTTTAAAGTTTTGCAAAAGATTTTTTTAAATATCTCCTAAAATATTTTTGCTACAGCCTATTATCATATATTGGCAGAATCTGTGGACTCCCAGTGATCACAAAAAACACGTAAAATCGCTCTATCTCTTCTAGTTTAGCCAGAAAACGCGTTTAAAGTTTTGCAAAAGATTTTTTTCAATATCTCCAAAAATATTTTTACTACATCCTATTATCATATATTGGCAGAATCTGTGGACTCCCAGTGATCACAAAAAACACGTAAAATCGCTCTATCTCTTCTAGTTTAGCCAGAAAACGCGTTTAAAGTTTTGCAAAAGATTTTTTTAAATATCTCCAAAAATATTTTTACTACAGCCTATTATCATATATTGGCAGAATCTGTGGACTCCCAGTGATCACAAAAAACACGTAAAATCGCTCTATCTCTTCTAGTTTAGCCAGAAAACGCGTTTAAAGTTTTGCAAAAGATTTTTTTAAATATCTCCAAAAATATTTTTACTACAGCCTATTATCATATATTGGCAGAATCTGTGGACTCCCAGTGATCACAAAAAACACGTAAAATCGCTCTATCTCTTCTAGTTTAGCCAGAAAACGCGTTTAAAGTTTTGCAAAAGATTTTTTTAAATATCTCCAAAAATATTTTTGCTACAGCCTATTATCATATATTGGCAGAATCTGTGGACTCCCAGCGATCACAAAAAACACGTAAAATCGCTCTATCTCTTCTAGTTTAGCCAGAAAACGCGTTTAAAGTTTTGCAAAAGATTTTTTTAAATATCTTCTAAAATATTTTTACTACAGCCTATTATCATATATTGGCAGAATCTGTGGACTCCCAGTGATCACAAAAAACACGTAAAATCGCTTTATCTCTTCTAGTTTAGCCAGAAAACGCGTTTAAAGTTTTGCAAAAGATTTTTTTAAATATCTCCAAAAATATTTTTGCTACAGTCTATTATCATATATTGGCAGAATCTGTGGACTCCCAGTGATCACAAAAAAAACACGTAAAATCGCTCTATCTCTTCTAGTTTAGCCAGAAAACGCGTTTAAAGTTTTGCAAAAGATTTTTTTAAATATCTCCAAAAATATTTTTACTACAGCCTATTATCATATATTGGCAGAATCTGTGGACTCCCAGTGATCACAAAAAACACGTAAAATCGCTCTATTTCTTCTAGTTTAGCCAGAAAACGCGTTTAAAGTTTTGCAAAAGATTTTTTTAAATATCTCCAAAAATATTTTTACTACAGCCTATTATCATATATTGGCAGAATCTGTGGACTCCCAGTGATCACAAAAAACACGTAAAATCGCTCTATCTCTTCTAGTTTAGCCAGAAAACGCGTTTAAAGTTTTGCAAAAGATTTTTTTAAATATCTCCAAAAATATTTTTACTACAGCCTATTATCATATATTGGCCGAATCTGTGGACTCCCTGTGATCACAAAAAACACGTAAAATCGCTCTATCTCTTCTAGTTTAGCCAGAAAACGCGTTTAAAGTTTTGCAAAAGATTTTTTTAAATATCTCCAAAAATATTTTTACTACAGCCTATAATCATATATTGGCAGAATCTGTGGGCTCCCTGTGATCACAAAAAACACGTAAAATCGCTCTATCTCTTCTAGTTTAGCCAGAAAACGCGTTTAAAGTTTTGCAAAAGATTTTTTTAAATATCTCCTAAAATATTTTCGCTGCGGCCTATTATCATATATTGGCAGAATCTGTGGACTCCCAGTGATCACAAAAAACACGTAAAATCGCTCTATGTCTTCTAGTTTAGCCAGAAAATGCGTTTAAAGTTTTGCAAAAGATTTTTTTAAATATCTCCTAAAATATTTTTACTACAGCCTATTATCATATATTGGCAGAATCTGTGGACTCCCAGTGATCACAAAAAACCCGTAAAATCGCTCTATTCCTTCTAGTTTAGCCAGAAAACGCGTTTAAAGTTTTGCAAAAGATTTTTTTAAATATCTCCAAAAATATTTTTACTACAGCCTATTATCATATATTGGCAGAATCTGTGGGCTCCCTGTGATCACAAAAAACACGTAAAATCGCTCTATCTCTTCTAGTTTAGCCAGAAAACGCGTTTAAAGTTTTGCAAAAGATTTTTTTAAATATCTCCAAAAATGTTTTTACTACAGCCTATTATCATATATTGGCAGAATCTGTGGACTCCCAGTGATCACAAAAAACCCGTAAAATCGCTCTATTCCTTCTAGTTTAGCCAGAAAACGCGTTTAAAGTTTTGCAAAAGATTTTTTTAAATATCTCCAAAAATATTTTTACTACAGCCTATTATCATATATTGGCAGAATCTGTGGGCTCCCTGTGATCACAAAAAACACGTAAAATCGCTCTATCTCTTCTAGTTTAGCCAGAAAACGCGTTTAAAGTTTTGCAAAAGATTTTTTTAAATATCTCCTAAAATATTTTCGCTGCGGCCTATTATCATATATTGGCAGAATCTGTGGACTCCCAGTGATCACAAAAAACACGTAAAATCGCTCTATCTCTTCTAGTTTAGCCAGAAAATGCGTTTAAAGTTTTGCAAAAGATTTTTTTAAATATCTCCTAAAATATTTTTACTACAGCCTATTATCATATATTGGCAGAATCTGTGGACTCCCAGTGATCACAAAAAACCCGTAAAATCGCTCTATTCCTTCTAGTTTAGCCAGAAAACGCGTTTAAAGTTTTGCAAAATATTTTTTTAAATATCTCCAAAAATATTTTTACTACAGCCTATTATCATATATTGGCAGAATCTGTGGACTCCCAGTGATCACAAAAAACAAGTAAAATCGCTCTATTTCTTCTAGTTTAGCCAGAAAACGCGTTTAAAGTTTTGCAAATGATTTTTTTATATATCTCCAAAAATATTTTTACTACAGCCTATTATCATATATTGGCAGAATCTGTGGACTCCCAGTGATCACAAAAAACACGTAAAATCGCTCTATCTCTTCTAGTTTAGCCAGAAAACGCGTTTAAAGTTTTGCAAAAGATTTTTTTAAATATCTCCAAAAATATTTTTACTACAGCCTATTATCATATATTGGCAGAATCTGTGGACTCCCAATGATCACAAAAAACACGTAAAATCGCTCTATCTCTTCTAGTTTAGCCAGAAAACGCGTTTAAAGTTTTGCAAAAGATTTTTTTAAATATCTCCAAAAATATTTTTACTACACCCTATTATCATATATTGGCAGAATCTGTGGACTCCCAGTGATCACAAAAAACACGCAAAATCGCTCTATCTCTTCTAGTTTAGCCAGAAAACGCGTTTAAAGTTTTGCAAAAGATTTTTTTAAATATCTCCAAAAATATTTTTACTACAGCCTATTGTCATATATTGGCAGAATCTGTGGACTCCCAGTGATCACAAAAAACACGTAAAATCGCTCTATCTCTTCTAGTTTAGCCAGAAAACGCGTTTAAAATTTTGCAAAAGATTTTTTTAAATATCTTCTAAAATATTTTTACTACAGCCTATTATCATATATTGGCAGAATCTGTGGACTCCCAGTGATCACAAAAAAACACGTAAAATCGCTCTATTTCTTCTAGTTTAGCCAGAAAACGCGTTTAAAGTTTTGCAAAAGATTTTTTTAAATATCTCCAAAAATATTTTTACTACAGCCTATTATCATATATTGGCAGAATCTGTGGACTCCCAGTGATCACAAAAAACACGTAAAATCGCTCTATTTCTTCTAGTTTAGCCAGAAAACGCGTTTAAAGTTTTGCAAAAGATTTTTTTAAATATCTCCAAAAATATTTTTACTACAGCCTATTATCATATATTGGCAGAATCTGTGGACTCCCAGTGATCACAAAAAACACGTAAAATCGCTCTATCTCTTCTAGTTTAGCCAGAAAACGCGTTTAAAGTTTTGCAAAAGATTTTTTTAAATATCTACAGCCTATTATCATATATTGGCCGAATCTGTGGACTCCCAGTGATCACAAAAAACACGTAAAATCGCTCTATCTCTTCTAGTTTAGCCAGAAAACGCGTTTAAAGTTTTGCAAAAGATTTTTTTAAATATCTCCTAAAATATTTTTACTACAGCGTATTATCATATATTGGCAGAATCTGTGGACTCCCTGTGATCACAAAAAACACGTAAAATCGCTCTATCTCTTCTAGTTTAGCCAGAAAACGCGTTTAAAGTTTTGCAAAAGATTTTTTTAAATATCTCCAAAAATGTTTTTACTACAGCCTATTATCATATATTGGCAGAATCTGTGGACTCCCAGTGATCACAAAAATCACGTAAAATCGCTCTATCTCTTCTAGTTTAGCCAGAAAACGCGTTTAAAGTTTTGCAAAAGATTTTTTTAAATATCTCCAAAAATATTTTTACTACAGCCTATTATCATATATTGGCAGAATCTGTGAACTCCCAGTGATCACAAAAAACACGTAAAATCGCTCTATCTCTTCTAGTTTAGCCAGAAAACGCGTTTAAAGTTTTGCAAAAGATTTTTTTAAATATCTCTAAAAATATTTTTGCTACAGCCTATTATCATATATTGGCAGAATCTGTGGACTCCCTGTGATCACAAAAAACACGTAAAATCGCTCTATCTCTTCTAGTTTAGCCAGAAAACGCGTTTAAAATTTTGCAAAAGATTTTTTTAAATATCTTCTAAAATATTTTTACTACAGCCTATTATCATATATTGGCAGAATCTGTGGACTCCCAGTGATCACAAAAAACACGTAAAATCGCTCTATTTCTTCTAGTTTAGCCAGAAAACGCGTTTAAAGTTTTGCAAAAGATTTTTTTAAATATCTCCAAAAATATTTTTACTACAGCCTATTATCATATCAGTGGCCTCAAACACAAACCGCCTAACTCGAGTTAAGACAAAAATGAGATATGTTTACCAGCGAATTCTCCGTTTTGAGTTTCATATGCTCACAAATTTTGGTGGTTCTACGACTATTGCAGCCGGAGTTATTGTCGGATTCACACATGACCTAACTCGAAATGGCAACCATATGCACTTGCACTAATCGCCTAAATCGAGTTAAGAGCAGAAAACATCTTTTTTATGTTTTGGACAAACCACTTATTTCGAGATAGGCTATTGTTGCAAATCGAAATTAGTGACATTTTTCTTTATTTGTATGAATTTTTACAACCGCTTATCTCGAGTTAGGCTTTTGTTGCAAAATTAATTTTGAGTTTTTTTAAATACTAACTCGACATAAGCGATTTGTGTAAAATAAAAATTGGTAGTTTTTTAAACTCATCTCGAGTTAGGCGATTATTGCAAATACAATTATATTCCAAAAGGCTTCTTATGTCGAGTTAGGTTTTTATAACGCGTGCAAATAAGAACAATACATCGAAGTTAAGCGTTTAGTGTTCGAAATAATACATGATCAGTATAGAATATTTTTTAGTTTTTTATAATAAAAAATATTTTATAACGCTTAACATATTATTTTATGTGATATATAGTGTAGGTACTTTATGTCCATGGTTTAAAACTTATTCACTATAGTTAAAATTAAATCTTACATTTAGGGACAAGTAAAATTGTTGTATTTTTTAACACAAAATATAAAACATCTGCAGAAGTTACCTGCATTATTAGTGCTCTAATTACCCAAATATCCCATGTTTAAGATTTGAATTTTTTTATTTAACAAATAATATCGTAGGTCATTTCGTGATTTACCTGCGACAAATGTTTTTTTCAATTGACGGAGTTCCCATGTTAAGATGACACGTGGCTAGCTACCTGATGGTAGATTGTTTTGCCTTTGTGGTCTAATTGTATTATTAAACAAAGTGTTGTTTTATTATGCCCTTGTAAAACACATGTTATTAGGAAGAACAAATTTTTGTGTTTAACAAGAGTTTTCATTCTAATTATTGTATTACAAAGCAACACTTTTATTATACACTAGTAAAAGACATTTTGTTAGGATATTCATATAATTTGCAAGGGTTTTCAATAAATAAAATTGGTACGTCTGGGAATAACAATATTTTGTTATACTTTTTATTACTCATTTCCGTAAGATTAAATTTCTTCGATTTTCAAATATTTATTATATTTTTGTTATTTCGAAGGAAGTATTTTTTACAAAGACAGTTTTTTATTATTGTTTTTAAATGTGCTGATGTTGGAAATTGTTAAATAATGCAAAAATTATCCAATATAAACTTTATTCACGCTTAATAAATGTACGTTAAAAATTTTGGAACTTGCTAGGAGAGCTGAGATGATTGTGGCGGATGTTAGAGGTATTGCAATATATTTGAAACTAACGTAACGGATTCAGTGTGTTTTAAAGCATAGAAATTAGCGAAACTGGTCCTATAGTTAATAAACAAGTATTTACACTACAGATCTTACTTTGAAAACCGAAGTTAATACAGTTTTGAAAACCGCAACTGACTTTGGTCGTGGTGACTGTATTAATGATCCTGATTTTAAAATTGACAACCTTCAAAAGCAAGTTTTTGAGTCCTATAGGGCATGTGAACATATCTGTAGAGATAAAAAAATATGAAAGGCTTTCTACTTTTATTCTTTTAAGAAAAATCCTTTTACAATTTGCCGAACGGTTAGAAAATTCGCTTAATCTTTCGCGACTGGGCTTGCTGAATGCACTCAAGTACATGAACGCTCGAAACTGACTCGTGGTTAATTTGTATGGAGTCTTAATTGAAAAGTAAATGCTGACAGCTAAAATAAAAATGTCGAGCAAACTTACAATATTCTTTGTTTATTTGATAATCAAATACTTATATACTCTATGATAGGAGAGCAAATTCCGAACCAATTTACTTTACCACAACTTTTTAAGGAGATCTATATACTTTTTACGGCAGAACTTAGAGAAAAACTGACGAGCAAACCATTTTCTATATGTAATTAATAATACGTCTCCAAGATTTAATTTTCACAAGTATCGAATCATTATTTTCTATACGAGTTCGAGTTCACTATCAAATTTGACTTTTCATTACAGTAGTTGTAATGACTCACACTCGATTTCAGTTTGCTTTCGATTTAAAAATTTTAATTAATTCGCATTTAGTATCATTATGAACAAGTAAGAAAGTCATATGGACTATAGTACATAAATAAAATAACAAACACAAAACTCATAAACTCATTTTAGAGATTACTTTATGTGCTCATTTTTACAATAATGTAACAACTTTGTCAGATCCGTTGCACAATGAAGCCTTTTTGTAATTGAATTACTTTTTGAAATTCTCTTAAGTGGAAAGAGTCGCACCACAGATTTAAAAAAATTCACTTCCAAAAATATTTTATAAGAACAGTTTATACAAAGATTTTTTATATTTTAAGACGAGGTGTTAACTAGTTAGATTTTCAAGATATACTCCGAATTGAAGAAGAAGAGAAAATTAGTCCCAAAAAAGAAAAACTTAGAGTACTTGATGCAATTTTTTAATCTTTTGGTTTACAAATTTTACAAAACGATTAAGACTGGAGATTTAGCAGATACTCATCCATATTTAGTTGGAGAATCCGAGAGAGAATAAAAGATACTGTCACCTTTCTTAAATTTAATGAAAAAATTATTTTTAAACTTTTAGAAATAATTTTTACTTGAAGTTTATTCATTTCTTACCTCAATTTATGTTTTTTATGACAATGATTTGAAAAAAAAGTGAAAAATCAAAAAACGTAAAAATAATATATATATTTCTTCCCATTTTAGTATAACTTAAGTCACCTAAAACCATATCTTCAGTTTTGCAATAACAGCTTAAGTCGACTTAAGTTTGACGAAAATATAAAAGTAATTTTTCACAAATCGCCTAAGTCGAGTTATGCTTTGCAAAGTGCTTTTTATAAATTTTGTATAACCGCCTATCTCACTTTTTTCATAATTATGAGAATACTATTAGTTGTTTTACTTCAGATTATGAGTTAATCGCTTCCTTTTTTAATTATCTTTCGATCAAAAAAAAAATTGGCTCAAAAAACTTCATAACTTTTTTCAAAATTAAATTTAAAGTTTAAAATGCATTTATCTCGAAATCACTAAAACAGACTTAAGTCGTTTGTGCTTGAAGCCACTGATATATTGGCAGAATCTGTGGACTCCCAGTGATCACAAAAAACACGTAAAATCGCTCTATTTCTTCTAGTTTAGCCAGAAAACGCGTTTAAAGTTTTGCAAAAGATTTTTTTAAATATCTCCAAAAATATTTTTACTACAGCCTATTATCATATATTGGCAGAATCTGTGGACTCCCAGTGATCACAAAAAACACGTAAAATCGCTCTATCTCTTCTAGTTTAGCCAGAAAACGCGTTTAAAGTTTTGCAAAAGATTTTTTTAAATATCTACAGCCTATTATCATATATTGGCCGAATCTGTGGACTCCCAGTGATCACAAAAAACACGTAAAATCGCTCTATCTCTTCTAGTTTAGCCAGAAAACGCGTTTAAAGTTTTGCAAAAGATTTTTTTAAATATCTCCTAAAATATTTTTACTACAGCGTATTATCATATATTGGCAGAATCTGTGGACTCCCTGTGATCACAAAAAACACGTAAAATCGCTCTATCTCTTCTAGTTTAGCCAGAAAACGCGTTTAAAGTTTTGCAAAAGATTTTTTTAAATATCTCCAAAAATGTTTTTACTACAGCCTATTATCATATATTGGCAGAATCTGTGGACTCCCAGTGATCACAAAAAACACGTAAAATCGCTCTATCTCTTCTAGTTTAGCCAGAAAACGCGTTTAAAGTTTTGCAAAAGATTTTTTTAAATATCTCCAAAAATATTTTTACTACAGCCTATTATCATATATTGGCAGAATCTGTGAACTCCCAGTGATCACAAAAAACACGTAAAATCGCTCTATCTCTTCTAGTTTAGCCAGAAAACGCGTTTAAAGTTTTGCAAAAGATTTTTTTAAATATCTCTAAAAATATTTTTGCTACAGCCTATTATCATATATTGGCAGAATCTGTGGACTCCCAGTGATCACAAAAAACACGTAAAATCGCTCTATCTCTTCTAGTTTAGCCAGAAAATGCGTTTAAAGTTTTGCAAAAGATTTTTTTAAATATCTCCAAAAATATTTTTACTACAGCCTATTGTCATATATTGGCAGAATCTGGGGACTCCCAGTGATCACAAAACACACGTATAATCGCTCTATCTCTTCTAGTTTAGCCAGAAAACGCGTTTAAAGTTTTGCAAAAGATTTTTTTAAATATCTCCTAAAATATTCTTGCTGCAGCCTATTATCATATATTGGCAGAATCTGTGGACTCCCAGTGATCACAAAAAACACGTAAAATCGCTCTATCTCTTCTAGTTTAGCCAGAAAACGCGTTTAAAGTTTTGCAAAAGATTTTTATAAATATCTCCTAAAATATTTTTGCTACAGCCTATTATCATATATTGGCAGAATCTGTGGACTCCCAGCGATCACAAAAAACACGTAAAATCGCTTTATCTCTTCTAGTTTAGCCAGAAAACGCGTTTAAAGTTTTGCAAAAGATTTTTTTAAATATCTCCTAAAATATTTTTGCTACAGCCTATTATCATATATTGGCAGAATGTGTGGACTCCCAGTTTTCACAAAAAACACGTAAAATCGCTCTATCTCTTCTAGTTTAGCCAGAAAACGCGTTTAAAGTTTTGCAAAAGATTTTTTTAAATATCCCCGAAAATATTTTTGCTACAGCCTATTATCATATATTGGCAGAATCTGTGGACTCCCAGTGATCACAAAAAACACGTAAAATCGCTCTATCTCTTCTAGTTTAGCCAGAAAACGCGTTTAAGGTTTTGCAAAAGATTTTTTTAAATATCTCCAAAAATATTTTTGCTACAGCCTATTACCATATATTGGCAGAATCTGTGGACTCTCAGTGATCACAAAAAACACGTAAAATCGCTCTATCTCTTCTAGTTTAGCCAGAAAACGCGTTTAAAGTTTTGAAAAAGATTTTTTTAAATATCTCCTAAAATATTTTTGCTACAGCCTATTACCATATATTGGCAGAATCTGTGGATTCCCAGTGATCACAAAAATACGTAAAATCGCTCTATCTCTTCTAGTTTAGCCAGAAAGTGCATTTAAAGTTTTTCAAAAGATTTTTCCAGAATAGTTTCGCTACAGTATATCGTATTTTTCACCTTTACTTTCCCTTTCTTCGCGTTTGGCCTTTTAACACGTTGTATAACAAAAAAAAATTAAAAAAAAAAATGTGTTTTGAAGGTGCCACTTATATCACGTACCAAATTTTATGGTTCAAGGTTACAATACTATTTCCTTCCTAAATATTTTTATTCAGAATTTAAATAAAAATTTGTATACAGAGTGTAAATACAAATCGAGTAAACATTTGTATAGCATTATGTAAATGTATAAGATATTTTTGTAATAACAATTCAAAATGGTGAAAAGCTATTAAAACTCTTGTTACCGTGCTTGACATTTCTTTAGGATTTCTTTAATTTCTTTTTTACGATTCTAATTTAACTATCAAATTATGTAATTAGTTAAGAGTAATATAGAGAAAATGAATTATTCATATAATGAATTCATTTCATCTAATTTTTTAAATGAACAATATAGGAAATGACAATATAGCGGAAATTCTGTTGTTTTACATATAAAATTGGCACATTATTTTAAATTGAAAGGCATACATAATCTGTACATACATATAAACGTATGTGCGTACGTATATAAACATATGTATATACTTGTGTGTATATAAAATTTTATTGTATCGAATGTATAATAAACATTTAAATCTTAAATTATAAAAATTCCGTAAAACATAAACTTTATGTTTTGGTTAAAAAAAATGTTCGTATACCTAGTCTATTTGATAAAATTCTGATAAGTGTTTGTAAAAATGTGTGTATAAATTAAAGGAAATTCCATATATTATTAATAAAGTTGGGTCAAACCATTGGTTTGCATTGTGGAACTTTTCCCTTCAACAAGTCTAAATACTGCCTCTAAAAACAATCTTGGTATACCTACTACACTTTTAAAATTACTTTATTCATATACGAAACTATTTCATTAAGGATTGCATATATTTAGGATGAACGATTGATGCAGTCTTTGAAATACAGCAAAAGTAAATTTAAAGAGGTGTTAACATAATGCTCAAGTTTAAGGATTATTGTGAGTTTAGAAAATTAATTATATTATTTAATGGCATGCAATTTACCGTTAACTTTGTGCGTTTATTGAAATTTGAAAAAGCTTACGGTTTCGGAAATATAAAGTGTTAAAAATTCAAATTTTACAAATTCCATGAGGATATTGACCCCCTCTCAAATTATCGAGAGGGGGTGAAGATGAGAAAAAAAATTTTCTTCTAACGAAATGAACTATTTATTAATGTCTAAAGGCTGTTAAAATTTCAGACTTTTACAATCTGGGGTTTAGGAGAAAAACGACATCAAAAATTTGGAAAAAACGGTTTTTAGATAACAGTAAATTTTAACGGCCATTTTGTTGTTTTAAAGTTCAAGTATGCGTTGATAGAAGAAGGTAGCCACCATATTTCTGCGTTTGGAAAATTTGAAAAGTGCTTATGGTTTGTTTCACTGCAATAAATTGTTAAATAGTACCATTTTTAGGGTTTTAGGGGGGTATAACTTTAAGAGAGGGGGGAGATAGCTAAAAAATATTGTTCTATGGAAATAAGTTTCTATAGTAAAGATCTATGTACATATAAAATTACGGCTTTCTATCTTAAAGGATGTAGAACTTTTATAAGCATGTCAACGGATGTACGGACGGACAGACAGAGCGAAACTAATAAACATTTTTTTCAAAAATTTTTGGAAAAGTGCTTAAAAACAAGTATTATACCTGATTATTTAAATGTTCGCATGTGTATATCAATTTAGTTGATTATTTTAATAATGTATACATACAAATCTTATCTATGTAAGTAACCTTATATAAAATATTATGACATTGACATTGAAAATGTACTTCTATATACAAAAAAAAAGCTTTTCTATGTAGAAAATTTTCCACTTATTAATATTCGAATGATAGTAATGTCAAAAAACAGGTACACATACATATGGTACATATTATATTCTTGTGTGTACAGCAATGTGTGCCTATGTGAGTTGAACAGAATTGTGTAACATAATTTCAAGGTCATTAAAAACTTTTTTTTTTCCTTTTTGTTCATGTTCAACTTCCTTATAAGGTTGTGTTTTTATTTTTCGATTAGAGCTTTCTCCTATCCTATTATGTATATCTATTTTATTTACCAAATTCACCTTTTATCTGTTTATATAAAAACTCTATAATTTTATATCAACTCAAATATTGTGAATATTTATCAACTTAAATATTGGGAATATTTATCAACTTAAATATTGTGAATATTTTGGAATATTGTGAATACATGGGAATCTTTTGTTGTGATATTACGTTATCATTGGTAATGTACAGAATATTCTGTAAAAATTATAAAAATGGTGAGTTTTAGATTACATGTAATTTTATTTATATATATACTCGTATATATTATATATATAAATATAAAGGATATTCACTTAATAAGAATATTCATTACATTAGAAATTTAAAGTTTTTACAGTTAGAATTTTTATTTTAATAAATGTTACTTTGTAATACCAGATCGATTCATAATCCAGCAAAATGAATCACTCTTAATGAGGACGAATATGAATTAATGCGAAGGCACAAGCGAAGTTGTAATTGCATTTTGGAGTCGAAATTTTTTTCTTTACCAGTGGACACTATCATCTCTACGACACCTTTTAGATTTTCTCACCGATAATACAATATGAATAATCATTAGTTTCTCTCTAGGTTAAACGGTGAGCATGGGGCTCAACGAGATAAAGTTTAAATTTTTTTTTTTCTTTTATAAATATTCACAAACTACATATATTATATATATTAAATTTTAACCCACATAATGGTATACAAAAATAATTGGCTTTTGAAATAAAAATTTATGAACAACTTTCTCTTAATAATAAATTTTAACTAATAACCCCGCTAAATATGCAAAAGTTTTAAAAGAAAATAAATTTAAGACTATACTCAAAAATAAATCTTAGTTCTCTCTATATACGAATAAATCAAAACCAACGGTATCATTTTCATTGTGTTCTTAGATCTATAATGTGTTTTGTAGAGTATGCATTTCAAAATAATTTGGTCTAGTCTAGACATTGTAATGATTTAATGAATAACATTTAATAAGAAAAGTAAAAATGTATTTATGTCATACAAAAATATTTTTTTATTATGATAAATTTTTTTGAAAAGAGAAAGATAAAATTAAATTTATTGTACAAATCATAATTTATGATAAATAATGTTGGGTCAAACCGATGATTTGTAATGTAGAACTTTTCCCTTCAACAATTGAAAATGTTGCTTTTAAAAACCAATAAAAATTTACTACATTATTAAAATTATTTTCGTTTATATACTAAAATATTTCAAATTTGCATACATTTAGGATAAGCAATGTATAAAATATTCGAAATAAAACAAATTTAGAAAAGCTTTCAGTTGTTATGTACAAAATTACAATATTATGTTTAGAATGTAATGAACTGATAATTGAAGCAGAGTCTATGAATTTCTTGAAGTTTAATAAAATATTTTGGTGATGATGATTAGCATATGAAATAATCATGTGATTATATGAAACCCTAAAACTTTAAAGACACATATAGCTAATTCATAACTAATTTATAAAGCTAATCGAAAACATTTAATTCTTAAATTCAATATAGTGTTTGGTTTAGAATAATTAAGTAGATACTACACTTGTCGTTCTGTATAGATGCATGTGATTAAAAAAAAAAGAATATGGGCCCCTTTAAATTTCCTCTATTTAAATTAAGGCCCGTAATATACATATATATATATATAATTTATTTTCTGAAACAAAATGAAATTTGAATTCATAATATACTAAATATAACACTTATCCTTTTCATGTTGTTTTATAATCCTAAATTGTATATATACTATGTATATATAGTACATGGAACAGAGGGGGGTATTGCTCTCTGATTGTTACTAATAATAAGATCTTAACTTAATTATTTTTGAACAATTTTTCTGCTTTTGGTTTTCCCTAAAATTCACAAAATGAACAGTCAATTTTTATAGCAAAATTTACTTGGTTCAAATTCCCGCTCCAATATATTAAGAAATCATCTATAATTGAGTATTGAAAATAAAAATTTTTAGTAACGTTTTAAATCACCTTAAACTTAAAAATTTTACTTTGCATTTAATTTAAAACAAAAAAAAATATTTCCAACTTAAAATTAGAATCCCTTTTTCAGTCAGCCATGTAAAATTTCATTTGATTTGAAAGCAAGCATATTACATGAGAATAACACAAAATAAAAATGGGGTTAAAAATGCCTAGTTTTATAACGGTTTGATTGCATTGAAAAACCAAAAAAAAAAAAAAAAAACAAAGAGCAAAAAACCCGAACAAAGTGGAAAATCTAACCAGGTTTTCTTAAAATCTTATTCACAATTTTCTTTTGTATTTGGCATTTAGAACGTTATAATCTGGCTGCTAATTGTCATAATCCACTTCGTTACCTATACAAAAAAGAAAAGAAAAAAATTCAGGTAAAGTAATTGGTGCCTTTTTTTTTTTTTGTTTTCTAATTCTTTCTTTTTCCACTTTTTCTTATGCACCTTTGAAAATGAAAAATTGTGTTGCTTTTTAATGGACATTTTAAGCTTTAACTAAGGAGCAATTATTTTTTATTATATACCAACAAAATATATACGGTTAGTATGAAGCATTTTGTTGATATGGTAATGGTTTTATTATACTTTTTGCTTACTTTTTAAATTGTTGGTTTAATGAATGTGTTGTGATTACAGTCCAGATGTTGCTTTCGAAATATTTTATTTTTTTCATTTTTATTTTTACTTTCTTTTATGGGCTTTTAATGTATTAAATTTCATGAGTTATAAAATTGTTTTAATATTTTTCTTGAATAAATTACTTGTAAAACATTAAAAACAGGTCACATGATGATGAAAGGAAAAGATTCAAATCACGAACACTTTATTTTTCATCAGGATTTTATATGTATACATTGGATTATAATATTAAAATGTATACGTAATGTACAGGATTGAGGATTAGTGTATGAATATTTTGGGATTACATACCTGTGTATATAAGTGTACATACCACTGATTTAATGTTAAAATTATGTGGAGGAAGGTAATTATTTGGAAAAATATAATATAAGGGAAGGTTTTAGTGATATTTAAATTATTATTATTTTTATTTTTTTTTTTATTATTTTGTAAAAAAAAATTATAATCAATGTTCATTTATGCAAATTTCAAGTGAAAGACTTAACGCTTAAAGTTCTAATTAAAAATTGTCAGTCTTTTACCATTTTATATTTAATTTATGTAAACACACTATCGTGATGAAATAACAGACAAAGACTTAAGTAAGTCATTCACTGGAAAAAAAACAATGAATTTCTAATGGTTGGTTCGAAATAAATAATATAAACTCCTCCAAAAATTACGAATTTTTGTTGGTGAATAGAGTTTTCGCTCAATTATTTAAAATATTATGTATAATTAATAATTTTCCATTAAATATAATTCCAAGCAATTCAAATCTGAAAATTCCGTTTAATAAATCGTAAAAACTGCAGTGAGCCTGGCTCCGTCTATCTCCTAATCTTATTCAAAAATCGAATTCTAAATAATTATCTTCTTTCAAAATTTTATTTATGTATTAGCCTCAATTTATTCCGAAATTATGAGCTAACGTATAAATAAACTAAAATTTTGCCCCAAAATCAAATTCATAGACTTTACGTAGAAGTCTATACATTTGAAATTGGTACAATGATTTGAAAATAAGACAATGTCTACCCCTCTTTTACTCATATGCAGTAAGTTTAATATTTTTATAAGAAATCTTAAAAGAGGCGGCTTCATATACAAAATTGTTTCAAAAATAAATTTTATTTTCTCATTCTACTCTGCGTTATTCCAGAATATGTTCATAACAAAAACCATCTTTCAAAATAAGAACATCAAATGTTTTCTACCCACACGACATCACTCTACATGTAAAATAAAATATTCTACGTACCTAAAATTATGTTTGTTCAATTACGCATTAAGATTTAAATTCGCTACCGGCTTTTCAATTTTTAATCTAAAATCAATTTATCAAAACGATTATGAGAATTTTATTAACATCATTATGATTTAAATAGTTTTCTTTTAATTTTCGATATCGTGCCAGTAATTTTTCATCATTAATCAAAATAAAATCTGAAAAAAAAAATTGTAAAATTTTTCTTAATCTTTCCCTATATTTTTAGATTTTAAATTGGGAAATATTAGCTATTCTCAAATAATCAAGATATTAATTTCAAAAAAGATAATATTTTCTATCATTTTTATATTATGTCATTAAATTTAATATTGTTAGCTCTAAAAGTTTAGTTTTATCTACTTACTATAGGATATAATAAAATAAATTTTCAGCTGCTAGTGTTTAAGTTAAGTAATTAACTACTTCTTTACCAATTCTGCAAAAAATTCACACTGCTTTGTGTATTTAGTTTTACATTACTATGCAAAAAGTATTTCAGTCGCAAGTAAACTACCGCCTCGCATTCGCACAATAATCCCTCTCCGCTGCAGACCATATTTTTCCCCTCTGCCCATCCTCTTCAGATGCATAATCGAGAGGCACTCCGCCAATAGTCCCAAATCTGGCGACCGATCTGTGGTCAGTTCCCACTTAATGAAATTCTTAGATTGAGAACGGCTCGAGTTATTTTTTCAATGGCCCACTCCCCCCAATAATTCACGGCGCCCAGGACCAGTTTCCTTGGCACCCGATATCATAGTTCCCGCCAAACGAAAGGAGTTGTCGTTCCATTCCATGTAAGCCTATCAACTTTTTTATTTCCATCTATGCCACAATGTCCCGGAATCCGTATTAAAATTATTTTGTTATACCCGGTCAGAACGTCAAGGAAATAAAAAACGCTATAAACGGACAGCGATAATCTTATCATAATTTTTAATAATTTGTAATAAAAAATTGTTATAGAATTTGTTGTATGTGTAAAATATTCGTTAAAGATGAAAATTATAAATGTTTTGTTGATCTAAATTCACTCTATGCACACACATACATATATTTATTTCAGATTGTGTATTTATAGAAAAAATTCAAAAAATCATACCCCATACAGAGTGAATAAACATTATTAATAATTAAAATTAAAACCTATATAGTAATATGATGATATTGTATATGGGCTTAATGAAATTTTATTAATGATGATTGTTAAATTTGTATAGACTAACATTCCCTAAGGAAATTATTATCTTAATTATTAATTGATAATATAAGTACAAAAAGTATAACAGTATAATGATAAGATTAAGCTCTCAAATATCTAAACGAGTATTGTTATAATATAACAGTAAGTATATAATATTACAGATTTTATATATTATATATATCGGACATACTCGTATTGCATACATTATGAGAGGTATAGGTATTGAATCGAATTTTACATGTCGAAATTTGACTACAATAAAAAAAAAATATTTTTCGACAAGCTATACCGGTCTATAAATTATATTATAATCTGCCATGTTGTTGGCTATTCGGCCAACATGTTATTGGCTAAATGAAAATAGTAAATACTTACTGTGATATCAAAAGCCATAACTAACGAATATTTTTTAAATTGATAAAATTCGCATTGAATGAAACCGAATGTGGACTCACATTCAAACTCAAATATGTCAAATTTTGAAATTGTACGAAATATTGTCCATTCGTACTTTCGGTAAACTAATAAACGTAGTGTTATATTCTGACCGGATATCAGATTTTTTTTTTGTTGAATGTGATAACAATGTATATGTTTTACATATGTACACATTTTTATAGTTTTGTTAGAGAAACCTAAACATTTCTTTAAAAAATTGATTTAATTTTGAACTTTTTTTTTTAATTTAAAAATTTAATATGAGAATTGCATGCTTAAAAATTTTAAAAATTTAACAATATGTAAGATCATTTATTGCCGAATAGAGTCTGATTTTATAATTGGTATAAAAAATTAAACAAAATTAATAAAACGAAAAATTAAATTATACCTGCATTTAATGTTACAACAGTTCTTGTTCATTAAAGTATATCATACAAAAACCAAATATAAATGAGAAAAAATGCAGTTGACCATGTCAACTCTGTGATACCTGTACGAATTTGTTATCTTATGTGCGAGTAAATATGCCATATCTGATTTTAGGACAGACTATGACTTTAAGTTGCTGTATTACCACATTAATTTATGTAATAATACTGTGACTTTAATATTTCCTTAAGATATGGCCAAACTACTATTGAAGTTGTATGGCAGTTACCATAAGGAGTCAAGGAATTTTAACGATTTTTATCTCATATAACACTTATCCTAATAATAAACTTGATTTCACGAAATTTTTATATGTATAACTTATATATGTAACTTTTGGAGTTGTACGGTATGATTTTGCGTATTTTGCAATTCTATCACAAGTGCTTATGAGATCTCAACAACTTTTAATGAATATAGTTCCCATTTTACCATATTTTATTTTGGAAAATTTTAGTACTGCATGTTGAACAGTTTCTGAGATATATCCAAATAAAATTTTTAAGCTGTATGGCAGCTACCCGAACCAGTACCTCGATATGCAATTTAAATAGGATTCTGGATTCTAACTCAAATAGTTTTTGGATTATCATTTTGACGGGTGAACGGATGGACAAATGAATAGACAAAGCTAAATTGACTCAGAATTCGACGGTGATCATTTCTTAGCGTTACAAAAGATAAGGCACATTTAGTATACCCTGCGAACATACTTCCACACGAGTATAATGATCAGTTAGAGTGATATTAACCCATATACAACTCATTCAAATTCATTTAAAATTCCGTCGTCATTATTACATTTAGAAGCGTACATAAAAACGCATAAATTTAAGATGATTTTTTATTTTTCAATCTCTTGTATTTTATAATTGACATCTTTACTTGTATCTGTATTGGGCCTACTTTTTATTTTCAATATAAGGCGTTTGGTTTTTTGTTTCTATTTTTTTTTTTTTGTGTTGATTTTTTTCAAGAAGAATACTTACGAAGATGAGAAAGTAGCAATAATACTGATGACATTTTAACTTGATAATAATTTCAATATAAAGAAAAATTTACAATTCAATTTTATTGAAAATTCATTTAAATTTTATGTGTGCTTAAAATACCTAAGTCAGTTTTTATATTATTACAATTTAATACTTTATAAGTAGAGGCATTTTAAAGTGAAATAATTAAATTGAAATAAAATATGGTAATCTTTAAAGATGGTTGTCATCATTATAAATTGTTACATCTTAATATAGATGATCGTCTACATTATATGTGTAGAGAGAGAGAGAGAGAGAGAGAGAAGGTGAAGTGAAATAAGTAGAATAAGTCTTTGGGTCTCCAGGAAATAAAGATATCAAACACATTAATGATTTATTTATACTTTGAATGTAATTCGATAGTTGTATGTACTTAAAACCATTATGATGTATGAAAATAAATACAATTGTAAATAAGGAAGTTACAATAGATTTAAAAGCGGAATAACAATATTTTATTTTGAATTGCTTATTCTCTATAATAGAAATTTCAATTCACGGTCAGTTCACTACTCTTCCAGTTACATCTAATTCAGTTTAATTAGTTAAATTTGAGATTGAAATTCAATCGAGATGAAGTGATGCATGAATACAATTCATGTAAAATAACTCAATAATATTAAAAATCTTTAGAAACAAGTTAATGGAATCACAATTATAAAAAAACTATTCGGATTATTGAAAACTATAATGCAGAATTTTCGAATAGATTTTTGTTGTATTTTGTATTTAAAATAATTCACAATAACACTTTTCACAATAATTCATAATAAATATTAGTATTGAAAATTGTTCACCAAATGCATTTTAATAGAACCTAGTAAAGTCAAACACCACTCGTTTTCGAAGCTACACAAATTAGTTATCTTGTTTATTATGAATAAATTTCATAAAAAGAGTTTAAGCATTACCACAGTTACTTAACATTTAGCAAGCTACAAAATGTGCGTGTTAAATATGCATGTTTCGCATTAGGTGGCAAATAGTTTCAGTGATAATTTTTTAATCACTAAACTAAAAATATTTAGTGTATTTCATATTTTTATGAATAAAATTAAAAACTATTAATTACCTGTAAAACAAATTCCCGATGGTTACTCTATGTCGTATGGTTCCGAAATTATAAACATCTATTTATATGTAGGGAAAATGTAGCATCTTTAAATCTGGTTATATGGTACTTCTACGGTAAGAGTATATCTGTACGCCTTCCCATCCATACGATTTTTTGCAGGAAATTAATAAAAAATATAGTGAATAATAAAATTTTGAAAAAAAAAACCCACCTGAAAAAAAAGCATTGAAAAGAAATCTTGAATTTTTTTTTTCTTCTATTTGATCCTCTAATTAATTCCGAAATTTATTAATTTATATAAGAGTCATGTTAAATAAAAGGTGTGTGCATAATAATTCTTAGAAATAATAAAAAATTATAAATTGCATTTGAATAATTTGTAATTCGTCAACACCTCTAATAGAATACGTAAAAAATTTTATTTCTTCAAAGGATAAATGATATAAAATTTATATATGGATATATGTATCCATATATAATATGATATATACATACAATTATATTTATGATTACGTTATGTAAGCAAAAGAAAATCACTTATCCTTAATTTTCAACGAAAAAGTATAAAAAATCATAATATAATTATGGCAGAACTTCTCTATTCATATAAAATTTAGGTTATATTTACATTTATTAGACACACCTTAGAATTGGAATTTCCTTAATCAGCACAAATTTTGTAGTTTTTCTATTTTCCTTTTACATTTTGCATATATGTATACTAAATTTCGTATTTTTTCCGTTTTCGTGAGCTTAAGAAAAATATTTCATTTTATAATAAATAATAAATTTATAAATAATAAATTTATAAATTTTGACATACGTACATATATATGTAAGTATATATGAATAGATAGAAAAAACTAAAATAATTATTAGTCTTACAATATTTAATGAATGAAACGTCATTTTATTCACTGTTTTTAATTCAATGAAAAGAAAAAATTAATTAAAAATTTACAATTTTCATTTCTTTCGAATTAATCTCCTTAATTTTTGACATTCGCATATAATTATGAAATATATTGTAAATAACTGCTGTACACAATGATGAAAATGCCTAGCATTAAAAAACGCTAGAAAGATTTTAGTTAATAAACCTAGAAAATAGTAATTTTGGCCCATACTTGTGTTTCGTTTTTTGCTATCCGAATTCCCAGTTGAAAAATGAACCACTTACTTTCGGAAATTTCAACAATTAGTTCCTTAGATATAATGAAAATTATAAAATCGACTCCTAGAGAAAGCCTGATTTCCGAGCCCTGATATTTTCAAAAATTTTACAAATTCATTGTTTTAACATACTCTGAACTAAAATACTTCATTTGAAGGTAATTGGTTGATTATAGCGCTTTTTATACCCAAATGTGCAAATTTAGTCCGCAGTAAGCGTTCAGTTACTGACGTCTGATTTTGTCCAAAATTGATAGCATGTTTCTCGTACTGTCAAATGAAGCTTATACATAAAATCCAAATTAATCAGTTCTTATATATTCTTAAAAATTTAAAAAAAATATAAAATCGGCCCGTAAAAAATTCCAATTCCTGAGGTATAGCGTATCGCAAAGGTTGATCAAACCGTCTTACCCTCAAAATTTGATCAAAATCGCTTCAGTCGAATTTGATAAACTATACTACATAAACAGACAGACCGACAGATATCTCTCTGAAAAAACCGATTTCCGCTGAAAAGTTCAAATTTTGAAAATTTGATCCCATCACATCACCTTCCTTGTTATATGAAATGCCGTCCGTAAAAAAGAGAGTACTTACTCAAAAATTAAACATTAAGTTTTGTTTTTGTAAATATGATAACTTCGGATTATTTCGGAAAATAATTACAATTTCGCGGCCTGACCTGATAATTTTAGTTTATGGATAAGTGTTACTAATATTTATTTTAAGAAATTAAAATCCAGTTAAACCCTTTATAATCTTATACAATTTTATTTTTAATTAACTCTCATTTTGATTTAATACTTTTTCGTTATACATACGAAATTTTTAATTGCATTCTCATTTCTTTTTATTTTTCAATTTTTATTTTTGAAATTGCAATATTTCCAAATATAAAATTATTTTGTAATTATAATAGCCCCACAATACAATTTTCTGTAAATTTATTAAAATATATTCCATAATCGTGAAATTTTATCACGAATTTCTGATTAATTTTCTGATTGTGTAATAAATACGAGAGTGAGAAATTAAAAATGTTTTGAGTTTGCGGTTTAAAAATATGCTCTCTTATATTTTTTAATTTAAGTTCCAAAATTGGATGAGTGCTATATGAAAAGAGAAAAAATATATTTAAATTTTGATTAATTCTTCTAAATCGGGTCTGAATTAATTAATAATGAAAAGTATAATATATATAATATATTGGACGTCGTACATGTGTTATAAATATAAAATATTTCAAATTCATGATGAGAAAATTGATATTTTAGACGATTATACTGTATATTAGACGATATTCTTCTAAAATAAAATATTATTGATTTATGTGGGGTAGGCGTATAATCATAGATCATTATGTTAAACAATATAATAAATTAAATAAAGTTTATATATGAAAAACAAAGTGTTGACATTGAATTTTCTTAACTGTTATAAATATTTACCAATAATAATTAAGATTTTTTTTTTATTAAATTTTCATTAAAATTTTAATCAATTCCATTCAACTATGGGTATAAAACTGTAGAAAATATCATGATAATTATCAAATTAAAATATGAAAAAAAAATCAAGGTTATAGGAGTGAGTTATTAAAATAACAATCTCAAAATTTATATATAATAGTTAAAACTTTTCGATGCAAAGTATTTGTGCACCGTGCTATGTAAGTACGGATATTAAGTTGTGTTGTGCAGTGATGCATTAATCAATTTGTATTGTATTTTCTTAATTATATTATTAATAATAAAAACAACAATAATGCATTTTTATTATTGTGTGCATTATTAATTTTGCATATACTGTAAAAAGAAATTTCGATCAAAATTTTATACAATGACTTCCATTTTGAAAATAAATATTTCATGGAAACTGTTAACTTTTCTGCATTAAAAGTTTAAACAATTTACTCAAGAGTTTTAAAAATTTTACGCCATACTTTTTGTCGACCGCATTTTATACAATAAGGCAGGTTATTTTATATTCACTTGTATCAAAAACTGTTTACTCTAAAGATCTTGAACTTAATATATCATGCGGTAGCTGCAAATATCATGGTAACATAGTAAATTGGTGATACGGTCAGAAATTAATAAACACTTCTTTATCAGTTCAACATATAGATAGTGATAATGAAATAATATGTCAAACAAAAGTGTATATTTTAGTTAGAAGTAGTGTAAAAAATTATGGGAATTCTTTAATTGCTCTATAAGATTGTTGAAGTCCTATAAACATTATGAAATTTTGGACTCCTTTTATAGTATTTAACGAGAAATTAGTTTAAAAAAATATGTAAGTATTTCCACAGAGAATCACAAAGTGCCAAAGAATGTATTTGTTTTATATCCGGAATATTAGAAATTTCACTTAAAAAAAACCATGTCATTAATATTGAAAAGGTATTGTGATTTGCATAAATTTTTTTCAGTGTAAATATAATAAAAACATTTTAACTACATATTCAAAAAGCGTGTTAAAAAAATAAATTTAAAGAAATAAGATTACGTAAAATATATTATTAAATGAAAATGCCTAATATGCTATAAAATTGAAATTTATAATTGAAAGGTTTAGGAACACTATACGTCAATTATGTTTCGTACATCATACCAACAAATTATTCTAATAAATTGAAATCGTATTTAAACTAAAGAAAGTTTAAAATTGAAAATGTCTATACGCAAAATTTGTCATTCAATTGTCACGTATGTGATTAGAATATCATTTTATTACGATATTCCATACCATCACAACATTGATTAAATCGAATTTCAATTTCAAATTTCGATTTTTAAAAATGCTATCGCGTGTTCAGCGTTATTTTGTAATTTGCCTATATTGCTTTGTTTCGATTTTATTAATTCACTTTTTTTTATTATAGAGTATATATGTATAATTTTTTTTTTTTTTGCATAATTATATAAGCAAAAGTGTATATAATCTATTATTATGTAAATAATTTTATTTTAACCACCTTACCTATACGTAAATAGAATTATTATTAATTTTCTGCTTCAAAGACCACAAACAAGTAAACAAAATAATCGTGTAATCATTAGTGTGTATACAAGTATATAAGCCGCCTGCAGTAAATTTAAAATATAAAGAAAAAAATGCTATAAAATAAAGTCAATGATATCAGCATGCATGTACAAATAAATAACTAGAAGAAGCTAAACTAAAGCATTGCGAACTCAGAAACTTTTAACCAGATTTTAATACATTTTAAATTTCACTACTTTTCTGTAGACTATTGCGAACATTTTTTCTTAAATTGTGCAAACGTAATAGCACAAGAAAAATGAGTTACTTCTTCATTTACCAATTACTCGGTAATTACAATTAAATAACAGAATTAAATAACAGAAAATACAACTACCGTTACCTGGTATTGGATTTTGTTTATCTCCCTTTAATTTATAAGACCCGATTCACCTGTAAATTAATTTTAAACTTAAAGTCGCCCCATATTAACTTGACTCAGAAATTTATGAAATTTCTGCCTAATATCCTGGGTGAGAGCCTAAAATAAGAGTACCAAATATTTTTAATTATCCAAATCAGAAAATGTTAAATTTCTTATAATGTAATATTATGACAGCATTACTATACTCAACAGAATTATTAATTGTACATGTAATGTAGAATACAACACAAAATGTTAAGCAAGCGAAAGTGAAAATAAAATCTTTTAAAAATTTAACAAAAAAAAAATAAAAATTCAATTAATCTAATAAATATTTTTAACATACATACAACAATTTCATTAACGGTCATTGACTGAATCCAAGCTGTTTGTTTTTTTCAATTAAATTAAATTGAAAGTTGAATAACATAAAATTGATTATTGAAACGGTTTTATTCAATAACAACAATTTTGTTGCTTAATTTGTTTCAATTATAATGTTAAAAATATTTTACATACCCGCATTAACATTTTAATAACATTTTTATGTTAAATAACATGATAATATTCCCGTAATGTTAAAACTTTCATTCAATTAAATTGAATCATGTTACAGTATTCTTTTCAATTAAAGTGTTGAGAAATGTTATTGCCTTCATTAACATTTTGTAACATAATATTCTGTAATGTTAAAATTTTCAATCTACTAAATTGATTCAAGTTGAACTGTCACAGGTTTCTTCTTCAATAAAAATTGTTGAGAAATGTTATGATTTCCGGATGTTAACATAATTAATAACATGTTTGTGTTACATAAAGTGGTGTACCTGTAATACTAAGGGCTTCATTCAATTTTTTGATTCAGTTTGAATTATTGTTACAATAATGTAATAAAAAATATAAAGGTAGTCTTACAGGTATGGTGAAAAATAAAATAAAAATGTTTTCTTCACGTGTATACTTGTATTATAAAATTACAACGTCATATTGAATCAATAAGCTATTAAAGATAATTTTGTTGAAAAGTAATTTATAACATGTTTTATTATATGTATAATGTTATGTAAATATTAAACAGGTATTGTAAAAAAATTCATTGATTGATGAATTGTTATTGTTGTTATAACTGAAAATCTTGAATATTCTAGCCCATATTTTATTCCGTAATAGAAGGTTGTGTTCTTAAATAAATTAAGAGCGAAAATGTGTATTTCGCTATTTTATTCGCTAAGTTGTTTCTGTTTTCATATTAATGGTTTATACTCCATTTGGCATTATCGGCATTTAATCAATTTTCAAAAATCTAAATTTTGTAACTTTTAAAACTGATAACAGTACATTATTCGTATTCCCTGTTATTAAAAGATGCGCAACTGTCAAAATAAAAAATGCTGTGTAATTGAGCTGACCTCTCTTACTGCTGCAAAATGTACGATTTAGTGAAATGTCCGATTTGGAATTGTTATGCGATGGGTCGAAAAGATTTTCAAAATCTAAGAATTATTATTTTTAATGCATATTTGTAGGAGAAACTAAATTTAAATCTTGTGGGAATTTAATGTTTCACAAATTCACATAATTAATGTCACAGTGTATTTTATTCAAATTGAAATTTAGTTTATAGAAATGATAAAATCAAAAAAAAAATTATAATATTCTAATTTTTTGAATTATGGCATTTAAAAAGATGCTTACATTTTTATACCCTGCACCTTTGGAGTTTGTAACCACTTAAAGGAGTCCTATCCATTATGGACATGTGTCTATATTTTTTCTCAGTGCAAAATTCTGTGTTAATTTAGACATGTCCGTCTATCCGATCGCACGATAACTTAAAAAAGAATAATGTAATCGACAACAAACTTTCACAAGTTGTTTCTTCTCTGCCAAGGACAGCTGCTATTGTAGTTGGACAAATTCGCATTATGGGTCCGGGTAAGTGCCGTACAACTCAAAGAAGTTTTTTCTAAATATTTCAAAAACTATACATAATAAAGATATTAATGTCAAATATTGCAAAGGTGTGTTCAATTACAATCTACTTATGTTCTGAAAATATTAATGAAATGATTACACTGATTCGGGTAGCTGCCACATAAATTCAAAAGTAATTTTAAAATACTCGTATTCGAAAAAACAATAAAATTAGATTCATAACACCTTGCAGTCGTGTGTCCAATCATAGGTCAAACATATGCATGCAGTTTCTATAGTGGTTTGACAGGTTCGAGTAATTAATATACAACAATGAAAACTAATTCTAGATATTTCAAAAACAAATTTTTAAATTGTCAAGATGCATGGTATAATTCGGTCGACTGAAACTGTTATATCGACTTGTTTCTTATTTATTTTTAAACTCTTTATATAAATGAAACAGGATAAAAACATTAAATTTTTATTTTAACTACAACACATTCTGCAAACATTTTTCCGTATATGGGTCCCATAGAAGAATAATTTGTTCCAATAGTTTATCAACTACATACCATACCAATTATTTCGATAATAATTTCCTTTCATTTACATTCGCATCACGGGAGGTCAAAATTAAACCATTTTACTGTAAAGTATAATTTGTTTCGAATATTTATACAAGCTTAACATTGTGATGCAATGATTTTATTGTTAATCACAAAATGTTTATTTTTGTTATAATTTTTATTTTCATTTTTTTTTTCTTTCATATTCAATTTAACTTGAATTGAATTATACATATGTATAGATCAATGTACGAGTATAATATTATAAAAGAACAAATATTTACAAAAAATGATTAAATAAATTGTTCGTATAGAGTGATTGGCAAATTAGATATTATTATATAATATTAATTTAATAAAAGAAAAATATCAAAATCAAAAAAAAAAATCCAGTATAACAAAATTTATATTGTACCCGCATCTATATGAATAATAGCAATGACATCTTGATGCACAGTGCATTTTAAAAATTGAAACAGTACAGTACAGAGTTGTAAATTTACAATCATCAATTACATATAATCGGAACAATTTTTGCTAAATTACTTGAAAAGGTTCTAATTTTGGATTACTTAAATTATTTTATATGCGACCATAACAAATTTGTTAAACACAAACTTTTAAAATTCTTAAAGTATACGATAGTAATTTGTATATGATAAATTTGTAATGCAAATGAGCAAGAAGGGGATCTCACGATCCTAAGACGTGTCACAGACGAAATTAAAAAGCAAGCAGTCAATCATAAGATGCGTTTATCCAATCATATCAATATCGAGCCGGATCGATTGGTTGGCAATCAAAACTTTGTTAGGAGACTTAAACATACGAAACTTCTCGAGTTAGTTTAATGTTTTTTTATCTGGAACAATGAGTAATTAGTACGCTATCATGCCAGATCAAAAGCTGGTAAATAATCAGAAAAAGTTGGACCATAATTAATGGTTAATCGTTTCCGATTACTTTTATAATTTGTTTTGAGGAGGTTGTTTTATAGTGGATTAAAGTTTCACATTACTTTTTTTCGTCTGGCAGTGTCTTTCGAGATTTTTCACCCTTCCTCTCGGTAACAAAAAAAAATTAGGAAGAAAATAATATTATCGAAAGTATTGGTACTTTTGGACGATACCAAAATCCTATTAAATTTTTGAAAATCTTCTATATTCTTCAGCTCAATATTAAATAGGAGAGCCTAGTATGGGTTTTTAACAGGACGGCACTAAATATATACCATACAGAGAATATCGCTGAACACTTGTGGAAGAATATGTTCGGTAAGCAATTCATTTCACACATTATTATTTATAATTTAAACTAATGAGTTAACTGAAGATTAGACGAAATTACTTAAAAAAATTTTTTCCTTTAGGGCTGCGTTAAACTGCTCATTTATGTGGAACAACCTAAATTGATTGCAGTTTTGAATTGATCGCAGTCAACATCTTGGATTGAACTTGCGTAATTAATTAATAACAATTTTCTACGTGGTCAAAATTTATATTTACAATTGGTAAATAAATGGTAACGATTAATTTCTAGATTTAAATACAAAAAAAAAAATTAATCTATATTTGTAGCTTTTCAACAATCTTCTAATTTAAATTCCAACCGTTTAAAAAATCATCTGCTTCTTATTGAAAATAAGTTTACAATGCATAACTAACGTAATGCTATTTTTTTAAATCAAACCTGTAGCACTTCTAAAAATTTTTTACCTTCAATTTAGTGTGCGTTGTATAACCTATTTCAAAAAAAACCATTCTTAATTTAATTTGTATTAAGAAACTGCAATGATTTTTTATTTTGTTTTGTTTTTCTTATTTTAATTGATACTTAACCGAGTTTTAAAATTTTATTTTAGATTTTTCTTAATATGCTTTGAGAATTTTTTCTTTTGAAATAATTGAATGATTCTTAGAAGAATTGCACATATTTTCCTTTTAAATTTCCATATTATGTAGAAGAGTGGAAACTCTCGTGAAATTCTAAGAAAAACTAAAGATTGATTATAATAAATTTTAATGAAAACATGCTTGTAGGCGGGGTTGTTATTGTATAAATTAAAGGAATCAATAAAATACAAAAGTAGCATGGAGTTTAGACTAGGCAGTATTCCTAAATAATCATAAATTTAGCAGCCGTGAAGGCGTTTTCAATATAATAGCAATCTGCTTGCGACTCTTGTAAACAGAGAGAAAATGATGTGGAATGTAAAATAACTAGAAGTTATTTTTGATAGTAAGCTTTTGAGAAGGAAGAATGAAAATGCAAAAGTTGCTAGGGCCGCCAGGGTGTTAATGGTATGTCGATCCATCTCAGGAATATCGTAGGACTGCTTCCCCGTTCATAATGAGATTGTTGTATACTAGGATAGTAATTCCTACCCTGTACTTATGGGGCGAGGACATGAAACAAAAAACCTTTCACAACTACGAGGTATTTAGAAAAGTTGCAGAGACTTGCATGCATTTGCATCACTACCTGCGATGGAATCACACACCATAATGTGGTACACTAATGGATGGAAAACCCCGTTGGAGACTGATGTCAGAGTATATGGACCAAGGATCTGGTACTTTGAGCCAATTGGAGTGTAACCGAATGTTTTCCCACCGGAGGTATACCCAAATGATGTGTATGTATTTTCAATCTGGAAATCGGTTTCGGGTTCAAGTGATCATGCCGGACAACCGCACTATTATTGAGATCTTGAGCTCATGACCGATGAACTCCAGGCTCCTGGTTCCCCTGCGCCTCAATTTGTGGAATTAGGCCGCAGATGACCCAGGAGAAAGATGAGTTATAGAAAATTCGCTCTTGGTTGGAAAACTATGACCAGAAGCGGTATAAAGGAATAATAGAAATGGGTAGGAACCAATTGAGAATACTCTTAACTGGACACTGAAAAGTCGAAGGTCACATGAGAGTAACGAGGGTCACATGAGAGTATGAGTCCATGGAGTAACGAGGTACGAAGAGGCTACAATAAGTCAAGAATGGCTGCGGTGGCTTGGGGGGTTACTCCTGTCCCACTCGGTTCCCTTAAAACGAAGTACGAAAAATAAATTCCCACAAGATAATTGAATTTGTCAAAAGAATATGTCTCGATGATACGCTTTAGGTGTGATAGTTGGAGGGGACGCGTATATATACTTTAAAGTTTGGAATATATATACATATTTTAATTCACATAGTACAATTTGCCTTTATTTAATTTTTATACAATAATAATAATAGGGCATGAAGTGTTACCACCTACGTAAATTAAATAAAATTATTAGCGCCTATATCCAATTAAAATCTCAACTCAAGAATTTATTTTACATATTATTGCTATTTAATATTCAAAAATTCTATATTTTTGCTTTATGTTATTTTCAAGTACATATATAGAGATAATTTGTAAGATTGTATTTTTGAATATTTATAAATGAATTGCCATATTAATCAAAGAAAATGTCCTTGAAAAAAACAAGAAATTCAATGATCTGAACAACTATGAATATAATTTAAATAGTCAGTGTTAAAAAATCCTTTTTTTCTTGTGCCAGAATTTATTTAAATAATAAAAATGAAAAAAAAAAAAAAGGATTTTTTCAAGACACGCTATTCAAATTGAATATTAAATAATGTGGTACAGTTAAGCTTTTCCTATTCTTAATTCCCATCACATTATTCTTAAATATATAGGTACTTATATAGTAAAGAAAAATTAAGTTAAGGTCATGAAATTGTTCTATTGTTATACATAAAGTCTTGCTATTATTAAGCTAGTCATTAATTTTTTTTTTCTTAAATTCATGCATAGAAATTGAAATTGAAGAAATAAATATTTGTCTCTTACAAATATTTGAAAAAAAATTTCGAGACTATGAAAAAATGATGTGCTCTTTGATTTTAAACCATATTATGTAAATATGTAAGAGTCTCCAATATAATTTATTGAAACATTTATTTATAAAAATCTTCTACACACATAAATATGAACACATACCAAAAAAAAAAAAATTTTTTTATTGACACTCCCTCCTCTCTAATTTATATTTTCATAAAATAACAAAAAAATATACATAAATTTGTTGTATATACAGTGATTCTAATAAATTGATAATAATAACACTTATTTTGGGCGAAAGTTATCTACAGCATAGAAGCTCCTTAAGAATACTTTCAAAACAATTCTCTTGATTATTCAAATTCGTCGTCAGTGTCTCTCAAAAAATACTGATTGTTGCAACAGATTCAATTAATTTGACCAAATCGCTGATTTACTTTCCGTTGCAAATATCGAAAAGTTTATTCCGACTAGAATCACTTCAAACAACGAGAAGTTAATGAAAATCTAAACACTAAGTTCCGCTTTAAATATTTCAAAGCGCAAATTTTGTAATTTTCAATACTCGTATAGAGAAGAGAATTTCGAATAGGATTTTTACGATTCTCAAAAATTCTTAATTTAACTGAACCTATATAAGAATATAAATAAATAGCAAATAATATGTACTGCTCTGAATCCTGATAACCTTCCAAATTTTTATTTTCTGAGTACTCGTATTTCCAAAATCAATAAAAAAAAAAAAACAACTCACATATTTTTCTACAGTACAATATTAATAATGTTAAAAAAGATTTTCTCTTTTATTGGCTTTTCTTGGCACATACATAATTTTAAATACATAATTGTACATACGTATATGTATGTATAAAAAAAAATAAAAGTGAAAATTTCAATGTCAGTTTCCCACTCATTCAAAATGATTTGAAATTCAAAATGAAAAAATAAATTTGCTAACTTTTCAAAAAAAAAAAAAAAAGAGAGAAAGAGAAAAACAAGAAAAAGTAGAATAACAATTTGTGATCCTTGAAAAATAAATGAGTTGTACAAGTTTTTTTTTTCTTCGTTTTTAAAAATCTATTTTTGAAAATAATTTTCGGGTTTGGGCGTTTTTTGTTTTTGATCTTTTGCTTTTCCTTTGACTTCTATGTAATTGTACTTACATATGTACACATGTATGTATTAACATAGAAACGTACGTAAATGCAAAAAGTTAAAAAGCCAAATTTAAAAAAAAAAAAATTTAGTTGAAATGAATTTTACAGTTCATTTCAACAGAAAAATTTTGCAATGGTTTCTCTTATTTTGTCGGTTCTAAAAATAATTTTAACATTTGATGTTTCCCATACATTGTTATACTTGTAATTTATTTTTTCAAATTTTATTTCAAAACCAAAAAATTATTTTAATAGTGAAATGGGTGGTAAATTTCATATAAAGTATTATAAGTACTATTCAACTGTTGCGTCTAAAAGTATGCAATTTTATTAATTATAATTGGTCAATTAGAATAGAGATTATAAAATTGCATACTTTTGAGATACTTTGGAGATATTTAAAAAAATCTTATGAAAAACTTTAAACGCGTTTTCTGGCTAAACTAGATGAAATAGAGCGATTTTAAGCGTTTTTTTTGTGATCACTGGGAATTCACAGATTCTGCCAATATATGATAATAGGCTGTAGCAAAAATATTTTTGGAGATATTTAAAAAAATCTTTTGGAAAAAGATTAGAATAGAGACACTGAATAATATGCAATTTGAAGTGGATTATAATTAGTTAGTTTAATAAAGAATTCAAAAAAAATCACTGTGGCACGGAATGAACTAGCTTATTGTTAGCTAACAGACAATAACGTAATATGTTGACAAATTATATAAAACAATTAAAATTCGACGCAAGCTTTTGTACTTTTAATACTTCTTTCAATACTAAATTCGACAATATGAAAGCCGAATAAATATATATTCTTAAATTGCCCACATTGCCGCCTCAATATCTAAATATATTTCAATACTTTAAGTCTGAAGTATTAAAATATATTCAGATATTGAGATATTTTTAGAAATTCAAATCAAGTTTTATTTTTTTATGAAATTTCCAGAGATTTCGGGCAGGAAATTTGTTATAATATGTTAAAATTAATTGTTTTCTAAACAATATTACTTATTGGGAGAATAAATGCATATGGAAATATAATTTCTATATGTAGGGCAAGTATGGTTATACTTTATGTTTTGGAACAGATAGTGCCAACGTATTTTTAATAGCAATCTGATTTTTATTATCATTTCGTTACAATCATGATGATTTCAAATAAAATCAATTTTCGATTTAGTATAGATATAGAATATTTTTATTTCAATAATTCACAACAATTCACATATTTGGTTCATTTCTCGATAAACTGTACCGGAAAAAAGAAAATCAATATTCTGAAAATTTGCAATATGGTTGAAATTTTTTTGTTAGCCTATTTTCTATTTATTAATCGGGTGGCATTTACAACAGTTACTACGAGTATATACACTACCTAACATTTTTTCTGGAAAGATTAATGTAATTTCATTTAAGGGCTACTGAACTTATTTACCTAATACAGACCATAATTTAAAACAGCCGGTAATTTTTCATTGTGTTTTTGCATTATTGTTTTTATTAAGAAAATAGATTAAAGATAAACTGAGTGTAATAGTGGATTTGGCCACACAAAGAAAATTTTACTTTTATACACAAAAAGGACAATAATGCAGAAATATTTTTTTATTTTAAATTTTTTATTTTGTTTTTTTCTTAACTATTTAGTCTTGCGTCTAGACATTTATTTGAAATATACTTACATTAAAATATTTTATGTATTGAGTTCAATTTTCACTTTTTTTTTGTTTCTAATTTATTAGTTTCTCTTGCATATAAATTTTCTAAAGAGAAACCATTTGATTTGAACAGGAAAAAATTATTGTGAATGAATTTCTTTTCTGTTTTGTTTTGTTTTTTTTTTTGTATTTCGTTAAAAGGGACATTTAATGTTATTCAAAACGCAAAATGAATCATTAAGTATGTCATTTATCAAGAACGTTATATACTAGGATTTCTTTACGTGCAAATCAAAAATGAAAAAAAAAAAATTTTATAAAAATTATTGTTGAATAAGAAAAATTAAATTCCCTTGTTCCAAATTATTGCTGCGACAATAAAATGTCAAATATACACAAAACAAAACCTTAATTGCTTTTCTTTTCGTGCATTATCTAAAGTAGCTCAATATTTTTTTTTTTGAATTTTTTACTAGAATAATAAATTTAAAATTCTAAGAACGTAAAATTTTTTTTGTAAAATATTCTAAACGGTGCTAGTTAATTAATGTATCTACTGTTATTCATTGGGAAACAATGAAATACAAAAAATTAATCAAATATTTTCTTTTTTCAAAATTGTATTTTCTTCAAACTAATTAATCGAAATATATGAATAATAAGGGTAACAAAAATACGCGATAACAAAAAACGATATGTCAAGTACAAGTTTAAACTTATCGAAGACGTAAATTTTTGACATATTATACGTAATTTTGTCATGCTGACCAAAATAAACTTATTGGTTTAAATTTTACATAGCCTTATTGTTTAACCATATTATAATGAAAGACTATTGTTTAAAATTTTAAACTGATAACATATACGCTTCAATATATTTGTTATTGTAAAGTACTATTCAGTAAATGAAATCGTATTGACGTTTTCTGACTCTTCATATTAAACTGACAATTCAAAATTTATCGAAATCAAAGACATTTCACCACTGTATACAAAATATATATATATATATACAGAACTAACAAATCAATATGACGTGGTTGACATATTTTGTAGCATGACATTTCATTAGCAAAATAATTTTTACCTAATGTGTTATTTTTTAGTAACTACTTTGGAGAAGCTATTTTGCTATTAATGCTAAAAATTAAATTTAAACCAATCATCTCATAAGACATTTCACCACTGTATATATAGAACTTGTAAATCAATGGAACGTTGTTGACATATTTTGTAGCATGACATTTCATTAGTAAAATGATTTTTAAATTAAACAAAAAAATTAGCTAATTACAAATTTTAAAAAACTGAAAGAAGTGTCTCACAAAATAAAACATCAAAAATACTGGTAACACCATCCAAAACATAAAAAGTACAACTGAAAATCGAATTAATTTTGTTAATTAGTTTTCGATATTTTTTTATAAACTTAGAAAAATTAAAGAATTTTAATTTATTTTTTTTTAATATTATTTATGCTTTTTCATACCACTATTGAACAGAAAAAATATTGAAATTTTGCCTTCCGCAAATTAAATTTGACCTTAAATAAAAATATTTTACTTTATCGTTTAATTAGTTCAATACAATAATTTTTTCATTTACTCTTATTCTATCTGAATAAAATATGTAGTATGTTGTATTTAAAAATAGTTTCGGTCTATATATAATAAACATTGTATCGATAGATTATATCGATATAGTGATTTATCGATATTTGAAAAAAAAAATTTGATATTACTATTTTGAATGCTGAGTTTTTTGTTTTCAATTCAAATTCACAATAAATACTTAATTTAAATAACCTTCACAATATTTTGGTTTTTGAAATTATTAAAGTTTAATTTATTTGATTGACAATATGAGTTTAATATGTAAGCAAATTTGTGTTTTTAATGTTATTGAATTAAAATTTTTGAATTTTAATAATTTCATAGATATATCTAAGAGAAAATAATTACAATAATTAAAATAGTTACCAAGAGAAATTTCATATATCAGTCTATAAATTTGACAGATCAATAAAAATTAGTATATTCTTATAAAATGTCAACAAAATGACAGACAAAAATTCAGTTTTCTTAGAACAAAATTAATTGTTTTCGGAAACTATTTAATTATATTTTGGTATATTTACAAATATTTGCTTAATCTTTAATAGATACATGAAAATTATCATAAGCATAGGCGACAAAGGAATAGGTCTCTTAAAATCATAGTTCCTATTATTATAGCATTTACTTTAATGATTACATCACATACATTTACTTTGAAAAATTTATATTTGATCCATCCAGAGATCGATCCATCAAGAAATGATAATAATTAACCGGCTCAGTGAAAACTCCGCAAAGTGATTATTAATCCGAACTCACTTAATTAGTCAATGAATTCAATCATTATGGTAAGGCTTAAATTTTGAAATTGTTTAAGAAAAATGTGCTTTTTTGAAATCAAAAAATTTGATTTGACTCATGAGTTTATTAAAATTCTATAGTCAAAATAAAATAGTGGCTTAGTAATCTTAGTGTTACAAGTCTTGTGGAAAATTTTTAATAATAAATTAAAATTTTCGTGTTAAACACAATGTTATAATTAAGTGTTAAATTTTGTTTTCTTTTATGATTCCCTTACCATAATAAAAACTTTTCTTTTCATTACAATGAAAATGAGAAAATTTGTAATAGCCCTTCTTAAAAATAGTCCCAAGGGCAAAATAATTTTATTTTTTTAAATATACCAACGATAATATTATTCTCTTAGTTCTTACTAAAGAAAAATTTCTGTTTTAAATGTTTTTTTTTTGCAAGATTGTTTACAATAATCTTCTTTTTAGAATTTTTTCTTTAAAACCTTGACAACAACAAAAACGATCTGTAAAAATGTATTTTTAGAAAATAATTTAAAAAAAAAAATAAAAATTTATCTTATATACTTAATGAAATACTACACGGGGTATATAAAAAATCTTTTTACATACACTCAAATAATAAAAGAGAAAAAAATTCGAAAGCTAAGAATTTAATAAGTGAGCTTTCAAGCTATTTATACACCAAGATATACAAAAATAATAGGGAACAAAAAAAAAATTTGTAATAGAATTCATAAAAGACATTAACTAGCAACATAAGCTCAGATCAAATATCACTTCTCGTTATGAAAAATATTTTTTTTTTGTTTCATCTTCTTTTATATATTTTACTTAGTTTTTAATAATCATCAAATATAAATCCTTAAAGTCCTTAAAGTCCTTGAAATTAAAAGCAACAAAAAGTAGTTGTTTTTTTTTTTGTCAGCTGTTTCCTTCTCCAATTGCCATCATGTTTACAATAAAATTTTATTCCCTGACAATTATAAAAATTTAAAACATAACATTATGTATACTAAGCATAAGAAATATGAAACAGAAAAAAATATTAATAAAAGAAAAAATTTAAAATTTATTTTAAATGTATTGTAAATATCTTTATTAGTGCCAGGGGTGTATTCAGACAATTAAAAATATTAATATATTATATAAGTCTAGGTTCTCTTTTCTCAGTCTATTGTAGCGAATTAAACATGTACCTCAGTTACCATTCGTATTCATATAAAATAATTAAGGGTAATTTAGTACATGTTTTTACCCATAAGTCATTAACATTGAACTTGAGAATACCCCTGACACTATCATATGGTACACATTGTATATTACTGACATAATATGCAATACAGCAGCATTTGTTATTATGAGTAAAGGTAATAATACCTTACCGCAGCACTGTTGTTTGAGAAATTAAAATTTATAATGTTATGATATATGTATAAAAACCTATATGCTCTAAATACCTAGATTTTTACGATAACCTAAAACTAGTAATAAAGTTTATTATAGATTAAGATATTTTTAAAATAAGAATTTTACTAGAAATAGTTTTACACCTTTTTTGTAATAAATAAATCTTATCTAATAATGCTGATATATCTAAGACAATCAAAGTCTTGAATACGTAATATGTCTCTGTTATAAAATTCCAAAACCAAAACTATTATACTGTCAAGAATTTCAGTATATATCACATTATTTTGACATTTATTTGAAATTTTAAACAACTCATGTGATTTATTAATTTTCTACAAGAAAATGTTTTTTTTTTATGAATGTGCAACTATACGGAGGTTGTATTAATAAATAAATTATTAAAATCTACGATGCCTAAGACATTTTATGTTCGAGAAGGCTTTTATTTTGTTTAAATTTTGGACTAAAACCTGAAATCTTTTATTTCTTGAATACTTTAATATACATAACATATGTAAATGCTATTATAATATTATAACTTTAACACTGAATTTGAAATTCGATCTTGGAGCGACAGTAATTAATTTTTGATTAATGCATGTCTTGTGTATATAATTATCAGACAAAATTTAAGGCATTTCAACTCAACTCAGTAAAGGCGTTTTGTATATCAATTTTTTGACATTCCATGGCTATTTAATTTTCTAAACACGGCACTGTATTCATCTTTACATTTAATTCGAATAACAAATTGCAAATTTTTTAATCTTTTTATATATTCATACATCTCTTTGCCATAACAATCTGATTCTCTGAAAAAGAAATTTATGAATTTCATTACAATTTTTTGCAATTTTGTTTGGTGTTTTGTTTGAAAAAAAAAGGATAATAAATGTAATTATATAAATTTTCTTTTTTTTATATAACAAGTGTAATGTCATGAATATTGTACATATATACATAAAGTATATATGTATGTATGTATTGAATATGTAATGTGTTTATAAAATTGAATGGTGCCCATATTATATGGAATTATAACACAATCACCCTAAATTCCAAAAAAAAAAAAATACGTAATATAAAAGTAAAATCAAAAATACATTGACCTTTTTGTTCAATTTTTGTTCTATTCTTTATTGTTTTTCATTTTATTATAGGATGTAGTTATTACATAATGTATGTGTGTATTTAAAAAAATATTATATGATCTATATCCTTTTTCTTTTCAGATAATAATTTCAATATTTTGTTGAAACTGACCTTCAGTTATTAAAACATATTGGGATTATTTTTCTTTTATAGTGTAGGATTATATTCATAAATATTCAAGATTGCTGGGATTATTTCAAGAATTTACTGCATTTTATGAGAACGATATATGGAATAACATGTTATGTTATGTTACGTATGGGGGCGAATTTAATCAGCACCAAATCATTAGAACTCAAGATTAAGGCTCACGATAAATTTTAACAGGTCCTCAATGCACAACAATTCATGAGAATCCAAGGCCAAAGACCCGAGAAATTTGTATCTAGAGTGGGCCAAGCCATCACACTCAAATAGGACATGATTGTAATCCGCCGTGCCCAGATCGCAGAATCTACATATCTTACGTATGGGAGCGAATTTAATCAGCACCAAATCATTAGAACTCAAGATTAAGGCTCACGATAAATTTTAACAGGTCCTCAATGCACAACAATTCACGAGAATCCAAGGCCAAAGACCCGAGAAATTTGTATCTAGAGTGGGCCAAGCCATCACACTCAAATAGGACATGATTGTAATCCACCGTGCCCCGATCGCAGAATCTACATCGCTGCGTACTTGATCTGCCAATTTTTTGTAAATATGAGTTAAAGGGTTCATGCCCAGTGACAAACCACGATAGAGCCATCAGTGAAGAGCGGCTTCGCCTTATAATATCAGGAATGAAATCTCAAAATTTCTGTCAATTACCGTCGACTTTCCGAACATCTACATTTCGAAAACTATAATATGCGAAAACTATAAGAAGAGTATTCTTTTGGCACCATCTTTAATATACGAACCCATAAAGAAGGGAGCAAAGATAATTTATAAGAAACCGGATTTAAAGTGAAATAGAAAGCTTTTGACACATTTAACAATATAAATTAACATATAACTAACATTTAAGCTTATAAAACATATTTGTTTTCGAAAATAAAATTTCGAAAAAAAATTCAAAATAAAAATTAAGAACAAACTGAATGCGTAATACTTTAATAATTTATCGTTTAAATCCATTCAATTGACACAAAATAGATTTTTCTTAACAAATATTCAAAATTCCTTATAATCTTAAGTTTTTTCCTATAAAATTCTGTCATGTTCATATTATTCTTTATAAGTAAATTTTATAGCAAACCAATTCAATATTTAAAATTAAAAGAACAACAATGTAATATTGAATTATTTAATATATAAGAATGTTATGTATGTGCTAACCACTTTAAAGATAATTGGAACATTTATATTCCTTTTACATATTATTGTTCAGTATATGTTATATACACACAATCATACATAACGTATATAATATAAATAAAATTACATTATTGTTTATTCTTTACATTCAGCAAATTAAAATTTTATTTTAAATTTATATTATTTGTACTCGTATTGCTGACATTTGCCATAAAAGTGTTAGCTTTGACTGATCTGTCAAATTGTCATAAAAACTAATAGAAAAAAATATGACAGGAAATTATGAGTTGTTTATATTGCTACGACATTGCGTCAGCGAAAATCGTACAAGATAAAAGCAGAAATGTCATTGTCGCAATTCAGCATTTTACATTGGCAGCGAGATTATCAGAATTAATTTTTCTTTTGAAATCATAATATAACAACCGTTTTTTCTCTTTTTTTCTCAATTTTCCAAATTAAAACTAACGTTAGTCATTCAATTGTCAACACATATTGCAGCGACAAATATAACAACTGTCGGTGTTGGTATAATCTAGCCTATATTTAAATTATTCAATTGAATATTTTGACAATTCACTATTAGGCAGGTGATATGATGACATAAAATTTCGGATGTGAAGTTTTTGATGGGAACACACTTCTCCACGGTAAAAAAGCGTACATAAATTTTTTTTAGAAAGATGTTGGTCTGTCCGCCGGTCTGTGTACGGAAACCGAAGTAGAGGCCGGTTTTACATTTTTTACCATATCTACGGATCTAATTGAAGGAATTTCATGAAATTTAATATTTGAAATCTAGTTATTGCCAGAATTTACTGGGGAACTTTTCAGGGAATTCGGATCGCACAAATCGTAACTCTACTTAGAACCAAATTTACATTTTTACAGTTGAAAAGAAGTGTTTAAAAGACATTTTTATAATTTTCTGTAACATTTTCACTAAACTAGATAATAAACATTGCTATCGGTTATATGCTGATCACATCACATTTTTTATATACATAGTTGTCAGAGTTTCAATTTGAATGACTGCCCAAAAAATCCTCTCAAATCTTTGGAATCAAATTCATCTTGCGTTATAACTTGAACTTCATTTAACAAAAATTCATCAAAAACGGTTGGAAATCTCAAATGGTAAATTCAGTCACTTTCTTCTTCTTTAAATAAAAATTGTAAGAAAAGCATTTATTTTTATTGTAAAATTATGGAAATTAATTCTAATAAAAAAAAAAGAAAGAAAACAAAATTCTGTATACAGCAGAAAAGCACACAAAAAAACAAAGCATGTATTAGCAAAATTCAAGTAAAATGTGATTTTATTTTTCAATTGGAACTCTTATATGTATGTATGTATGTAGCACTCATCATTATCCTTGTAAGTTTTTTTTCTAAATTATAACGCCGAAAGAAAGTAACAATATAAAAATGCTAACAAATTTTTTTCTAAATATAAGCATGTCTTATGTTATAAATAAATGTCTGTGTATGTTAACTGTATACATATATGTATATAACTATATACATGCATATATATATACATAATTATGTTTAAAAAATAATATAAAAAAAAAATTTAATTTTATAGCGTGATAATTTTTTGAATCTCATTTTGGGTTTAGAATTTTCAAGATTAAAGAAATCCAAAATTAGTATTTCGCAGAATGTTGTCGAATTAAATAAGTTATAAAAATATTATAAATTCATTATTAAAATTGTTTTTATTTAAAATAAATTATAAATGTGTTTAATATGTCGGTTAGTTGGTTGACTTCACCACCTCCCAATTAGAATAAATGTTCCGTTTTGCTACTACAACTACTCCATAATCATCAGGCCGTCTTTGAGCGTACGATTACAGGTGGCCAATCTAAGCCTTTGTAAAATGTATTCATACTATTATTTTTGTAAATAGTTATTTACGAAAAATCGGATAAAACAGGCGACGTTTTTATATTTGGATTAAGATGTATTCATTGTTTGGTGACAGATTTAAGTTGAACTCAAAATTTTGATGTAAAACTTAATTAGTATAATGCGAAATTAAGTAGTGTTTTTCAAAATTCTCTCCTAAATTGACATTTTTAAACCAAAACATGCCAAGAAGTCAGAAAAATATCAAAAGTAGAAAAAAAATTCTAATGTTACAGGAATATGTATTTTAAAATCAGAAAATTTTTTAAATCTATTCGAAAATCCATTTCTTTTCGTTATTTTATATTGCTGGAAAGAATTTACTAAAGTAAAGTATGAAGTAAAGTATGAAGTCCAATCAGTTTGACAATTAAGTACTATTTAAATTTGTTAAAACAGTATTTTTTATTCTAGTAGCTCAGGTGTATTCAACTGCCAAACTGCCTCTGCCAAAATTACGAAATGGCAGAATTTCGCTCGCAATATTCAATAACTGTATATATTTATTTTGAAACCATTTAAATTTGTATGAGACGTTTTCTTTTCCTTATTGAATAATTAATTTAAAATATCATTAAATTAAATTCTTGTATAACTAAAATAAAAGTTTCGTAAGGAATCCATCCTTAAAAAATCTTCCACGTTTAAATCAAAATGTTATTTTTTTTCCGTAATTTTACTATTTACTGCTTACACACATAATAAATGGTTCAAGTTCAAGGTCATTATAAAAGCTCTAAATAATATTCATATACATATGTATGTACAAATTTAAGCTCGAAACTCTTTTAAAATGTGTATACTAAATATAAAGAAAAAATTAATGTTTCAATTCTAATTGTTTCACATCCTTTTTATATTCAAATTTCAAAATGTTTCATATCCTTTTTACAATTCAATATTTTGCGATTTTGCTATATTCAAATCCATGTTTAAATGGTTTGTGTCTTGAATTATTTCAATTTTAATCCTTGATAAAATATTAGACAAGAAAATATCATTTTTATATTTTTCATTTATATTTTTTAAATTTTTAAATTTTGGTTGAAGTTCAAAAAGAAAACATGTAAGCAGAGCTTGCAATCAATCAGTCTTACTGTTAACTGCTTGCAGTATCCATATGTATTGCATAGTGTATTTATAAATGCTAAAATATAGTCAAACTATTGTCTAATTTGGTTGGTATTTTCAAAATATTTGTTTTTACGATTAAATTAAATAATATTAATTACAATTACTTTTCATATCCCTCGGAGAGGTGTTTTGAAATTTCTTCATTTTTCATATTCTGGCTGTAAATATTAATTAATTATTATTTATTATTAATATAATAATTTTATTAATTCGTAATTGACAATATAATTAATTCGTAATTTTTCGCATTTCAGAGTATACGAACGAAATTCATGATTAGATTGATTATCTATTGTCAATTTTGTTCAAATTATATCCTGAATTATAACCAAAAATTAAGATTTAGGCATCCATTTTAATATTTATTACAATAATTTGTAAAATTTTATGAACTTACTTTACAAATAGTTTAGATTTTCCATTATATCACTATTAAATGCTATAACATCCATTAAAAAAAAAACACTTATTTATTAATTTGATTTTTCATTACGCCAAGGTTACGTCACACAGAATTTTCATTCGACAGATTTGACAGCTCATTCGCCAAATTTTATTCACTTCACCGATCATAATAAGGACTTTGATCGAATATTGACAAAAAAAAAATTTTAATTTTTAATATTTTCAACATTTTTTAATATTACAATAAGTAGCATAATTTTTTTAATTTTATAAATATTTAAATGAAATTAATTTTTAAGGGAATTCAGTATTATTGTCCGAATGCATTTATATATTTTTATATTTTAAATGAAAAATAAAATAGAAATAAAACACTTGTTATTTAAATTAATATATATAATTTAAATTGTATTTTAATTTTTCTCTTTCACTTTTTGATTTCATTCTTTTCATATTTTCATTATTTTTTTTTTAATATTAAACACATAATTTCCTTAAAATTAAATTGTATTTATATTTTAGTATTTAAGTGTATATTAGCATTATTATCTAATATCATTCTAAAATTTTATTTGTCTTCCTTAAAAATAAAAAGTAAATATAACGACTTAATTAATTTTCTTTATGTATTCATACTAATTTTTTAATTTTTTATACTTTATTTAACTGTTTACTCTTTTTTTTACTTTTATTTTATTAAATTCAAAATTAAATTTGTTAATTATTAATTTAAGTAATATAATAATAATTTTCTTTTCAATTTCATTTAAAAATACAATAAAAAAAAATTATATAAGAAATAATACCTAAGAAGATGAAGAAGGAATAAAAAAAAAAAAGATTAACAATCTCTTATTTTTCCGCTTCCAAATTTATTTATAATTAATTTTATATTATTCGACTTATTTCTTATTTTTATTAAGTTTTTACATTATTAGCTATTATTAAGGACAAACAAATAATTTCGATTTTTTTTTTTGAGAAAGAATTTTTATTAATTTATAAATTAGAATTAATTTTAATTAAAATTTTTGAAAAAAACATTTTATATTTTTTATCTAAACAGAATTGAATTTTAATTTAGAATGTAAAAGAAATCAAGTAAAGTAAGTTATTTAAGTGGCAACAATATTAAAATGATGAAAACGAAAAATATAATTAAAATTAAATACAAGAACGAAACAAAAATTGCTTTATTTTAATTTCAAATTTAAGAAATTTATTATAAAAATTAAGATATTAATTAAAGGCAAAGCATTATTCCGAACTAATCAACTTGAACTTTTAAATGAAATTAAATAAAATCAAATGATATATAAATAGAATAAGCAATTAAATATCTGAGAAGATATTTCGGGGGGGGGGGGGGGGTTAATACTACAACTAACGTAGATAACTCACAATTATTGGTTTAGAGATATTAAATTTTAAAGATACAATATTAAGCAATAACAAATAATTTATCATGAAGATATTTAGTTCTGGCATTATAATTTTCAGATATTTAAGAACACTTTTAAGTTTAGATATTGGTCACAGATTAAAGAGCATTCGATCTTATGACTCCTAGGTTAATTATGTAAAAAATATGAAAATTTACAAGTTATTTAGTTATAGCATTTACCACACGATTTTATATTTAATATAGCTTTAAAGGTTGGCAGTAATTAATTAATTTTTATTCGTTTATTTTTTATAAATTTATGTAATAATAAATAAATTTCGATAATATTTTCATAAAAATTTATTTACTAGGAATTATTATGGAAATTATAAAATTATAAAAGAAATTTTATTATTCAAAATAATAAAACATCATTTACTTTAAAAAATTTTAATAAAATTTTTTAATTTTACGAGAACCTTATCATGAATTCTTCTCGTAGAATTCTATAAATTACAAACTTAGCTACAATGTAGACTTTTAAATAATCACGAATTTCTTTCGTTGTAATTATAAATCAGTCATGCCAGCACAATTATTCGGAGTGTCAAAATCAGTATATTATTTTAATTGTTAAATAAATTTCTTTTAATGGCAACTGTGTCGGAAGTGCTCAAATTTAAACAAAAAAATAGAAAATTTAAAAATTTAAAACAACCACTTTCTTTAAATTGCTTATTACGTGTGATTATTTCTTTTAGTATTTCGTAGACTTTTGAGAGTTATTTTTATAACAAACGTAATTTATGATTACTCTATTGCAAATATTCGTAGTAGAATTTTAGTAATTCGGAATTAAGAATATGAAAATCTCCGAATTTCGGAACTACGAACGAAATTCATGATAGGGCTGATTGATTTTTCTTACTTGATTTTTTTTTTTTTTTATAAAATTTTCAATTAATTTTCAATTAATTGTTAATAATTGAATGAAATTTTTATTTTGTACATTATTAATTTTCAAAATTATTATTATAAATATTATATTTTGTTTTGAATTGTAATTACTTTTAATAATGAAATTATTTGAATTATCTGAATGTTGAAAACTGTTTTTTTTTTCTCGAAATTATTTGTAATAAAATAATTAACTAATTATATTTGTATAGTATAATTTTTACTTTTTTTTTTATTATGTAGAGTATTATTTTAGTACACATTTATTTTTTTATTTAAAACGAAAAAATAAAAAACTAATTACTTACAAAACAAAATTTTGTACACATTTTTATAATATATTTTTTTTTATTTTTTTAAAGTTTAATTAAATCGAACAAAGTATTTTATTACATTAAAAAACATAAACTAATAATTATATCTATAATTAATATATATTTAATTATTTTATTTAAATTTTCGATTTTATTCATTTTAATATTAAGAATTTTGAAAAACAAAATTCCATTAAACAATTTACAATTTTTTTTTTTTTATATTTTTTATTGTTTTTTTTGTTATTTTGTTGAGTTTTTACAATTCTTTAATGTACAAACCTTAAAATAAAATTAAAAATTATAAAAAAAAATTAAAAATTATAAAAAAAAATTAAAATTAAAATTATCTTATTAATATTATTCTTAAAAAAAAAAAATGTTTTACTTTACAATTTATTTTTCTTTTATTGTTTTCTCTGTTTCGCTTTTCTTTTGTGAATTTAATAAACCCTAACAATATTTAAAAATTTCTACATATTTTTATTTTTAATGCCTATTTGTAATGATAACTAAAAAATCCTAATGAGAAAGAAAACTTTATTTAACTACAATACAAAAAAAAAAAAATGGACAAATAACTAATTAATTAAAAAAAATTCTAAACAAAATAAACAAAAAAAAGAAAAAAAGCAAAACGAAATCTTAAAAATTTAAAATTTAAAATGAAAAAAAAACAAATTTTATACAACATTTTTTCGCGCACATTCTTACAAAACATTCAAAATTTCTGTCTAGAGAACTGAATTTAAAATATTTTAATTCTGACAAAAAATTATTATTTAATTAAAAAATAATTCACCCACATTCTGTTAGTCACAGGTTTTTATTCATAAATTTTAAGATTTTCAGAATAAAATCAAATTCGAAATTCTATACTGAAAAAACCGAAAATATTATTCGATAATTCGATAATATTTTCGATAATAGTTTTCTAAATACCTCAAGTGATACGACTAACAGAATATGGGTAATTTTATGGGTAATTTTTATGTTTATGTGCGTAAACATAATGATAAATATTTTTGACCAAGTTCGTTTTTCTAATTTCAGAGTATTCTTCGATACTCTGAAATTGTAATTTTGTTTTTTATTTTAATATTTGTGATTTTGACTAAAGCATTTTATTACTGCAAGAATTTTTTTTTAACGAACTGGACTAAAAATTTTAAATACTTTAATATTTTTATTTTATTTTTTTGTTTTTTTTTTTTTTGGGATTACAATACACATTTTTATTATATGAAAATATTATTTGTTTTATTCTTACATAATTTTTATATTAATTACTAATAAAAAAATTTTATAAAAATTTTTCATTTCATTTTGTTTGTCTGTTTTATAATTATAATTTTTTTTTTTTAATTCATTTCCTGTCGATTAATTAATACATTAATTATAGCTAAGGGCAGCAGAGCACAATTACTTTATATATTTTAATTATTATATTTTTTTATAATTACATTATAAATTTTTTTTTTTATTGATTTTGTATTTTTCTTGTATTTTATAAATTTTTAATATATACTTTTGCATACTTATATATATATACATAATTATAATTTTGTATAATTTTTATTATTTATTTAAAAATATCCCATTTTTTTTTTAATATATGACTTCATAAACGGTTGCTTTTTTATCACCAGAACCAGTTACAATATATTTATCATCTGCTGAAATATCACAACTTAAAACTGATGAGGATTCTTTTGATTGAAATATTGAGGCACCATATGGTGTTCGCCATGCATTCAAAAGATTATCTTTACCAGTTGAAACAAACCATTTACCACATGCAGCGAATTTAAGACTAAGTACACAACTTTCATGTAAATGTAATTGATATTTATCTGGTTTACTGGCATGTAATACTTCAACATTTGAATTTTCCATTCCAACAGCTAACCATTCACCTAAAAAATAAATAATAATAAGTAATTATAATTAAGTAAATTAATAAAATAAATAATTATATAATTAGAATTTTAAATATTAGAAAATAATTTTGAAATTAATTATTAAATTTACCTGTCGGACAATAACCAAGTGAAAATATTTGTGAACTGAAATCATGCTGTTGTAATTGTCTACCCTCTCTTAAATCCCATGATCTAACTGTATTATCTAAACCACCAGTCCATAATTTAGTACCATCAGCACTAATATCAATACAACTGGCACCATCTGTATGTCCTTGAAATTGTCTAACCAATGTTTGATTTTGTAAATCCCATACAGCTATATTACCATCTGAACAACATGAAAAACATACTTTTGAATCAGGTGATATAGCTAAAGCGTAACATGCCGGTGCACTTGATGTTAATTCAGCTTTAATACGTGGTGTTGGACTAGCAAGATCCCATATTGATAAATTAGATGCTTCACCACCAACAATTAATGTTCTACCATCAGGTAATAATTTTACAGAACGAATATAATTATCACGTTGTAAACAATCTAATTGAGAAACTGGATTTTTATTGCCTGGCTGTGAAATATCCCATGCTTTAACACATCCTTTTCCACCCGTATAAACATATTTTGTAGGATTTGATATCGTTACAGCACAAACAACTTCACCATGTGCTAAAGTATTTATTTGTCGAGCATGTCTAAAATTTAAAAAGAAAATATATCAATTTTAATAATAATTAAAATGGATCAAAAACAAAAACAAAAAAATGTAATAATTTACCTTGGGATCCCTGAACCAATTAATGCATCTGGCGGAAATGGCACCGGTTGCATATTACCGTCCGCACTTACATGAAAGGAATATGCACTATTTGAATAAAAAAAAAAATAAACATTATTTGAAAATTCCAATATCTTTTGTCTAAAAACTTACGGTTTTCCTCCGGGAATGCTACCTAAAGCTGGTCCTAATGGTGGAGCTCTCATTTGAGGATGTGGATCAAATCCGACCTGTATAGGAGCCCTTGGAAAATTATTTAAACCTGGTGGTAAATTATTATGTACACCAGCCGCTGCCGCCGCTGCTGCGGCCCCATATGCTGCTTGCAAATCATGCGGACCAGCACCATTTAACGCTCCTAAATAAGGAGGATAAGCACCTGGATTTGGGACTAATGGTTTAACTACAGCTTTCACTAAGCCACCTGGTGGTGCTCCTGGTGGTAAACCACCAGGTACAGGGCCACCTAAACCATTTGGTGGATTTGAATTTGAGTTAGGTGTGACTGATTTTGCGATAGGAGTTGAAGGTTTGTCTTCTAATTTTTTATTCGAAGGTGTTGATGCGTTCGACGATGTACCAGAACGTGGCGAATGTGGTCCAGCTCCACCACCTTGACTACCGGGTCCACTCAAATTATTCGAATTTAATCGATCACGATCTGAATGATCAAATTTTTTAACCAACATTCCATTTTCACGTGGTGATGCTGTTCCATTATGCTGATTTTGTACAGGTGACATTGGATTAATTTCAGAGGCATCATCAACAACTAAATCTTGATCAGATTTTTCACCATCAGATTGATGACCATCTTTTTCTTCTTTTTTCACTTTTTTCAATTCATGTGTTTCAGGAGATCTTGGTCTATATTTATCACGTTCAGCTGGTGAAATTGAACTTCTATGTCTTTCTTCATTAACACTCATGCCACTTGAACTTTTTGCGTCATCGGGACGATGTATTTCTTGTTTAAGCATTGGATGTCCACCAGGAGTATTTGGTAAACCTATCGGACCACCAGGTAAAGAACCTGGCATCGCACCTGGATGTGATAGTGGAAGTGGAATTGTTGGTGCTGTTGCATGACCAGGTATTGTTTGTGTATGCATCTGCTGTAACAGTCTGGGTAAATCTGGTCTTTGTTGTCCTATAATTGTATTTAATTCTGACATTGTAATTTGTTTTGCACGTTCAACTGCTGTTGCAACTTGTTGTTGATGATCTTGTGTTAAAAATGGAATGATTTGCCCAATAATTGCATTCAGACGCTTTGATATTTCAGTCTGAAATTAAAAGAATAATAATTAATTATTAATTTAAAAAATACTTTCGTATTGAAGTGTTCTTTGTCATTTTATAAATCAATAACAATTAAATAAAATTATAAACTTAAAATTTATTTTGAAATGCAACTTTAATTTTTATTTAAATCCATTAATGCACCTTCCAATTACGGTAGGATGACAAAAAACAAGAATAACAAAATAAAAATTTTTTCTGTGGTTTCATATTAGTTGGCATCAAACTGGTATTTTTGTTGCCATACCATATTACCGCAGGTTATATTTGATATGCTTCATCATCATTAGCAGAATGGTTTTTAAAATCTTTCATTTCGCCCAGTTTTGTTGGTGTCGCGAATTGGATAATAACCGAGGTATAATATTACAGCATGATATTTTTTTCACAAATAAATTTCCCTGAAATCATTCATTGTTCTGAAATGGTATGTATCATTCGCACATACTTATTAACATGTAAACGAATAACTAAAGGTACACGTAAGCATTTAATTTTGTATTTATGCACATAGGTGGATAGAATCAGAAAATAATGTTTAACAGTTAAAAAAAAAAATAATAATAATAATTACCATGGTCTACGTGCTACATAATGCAAAAACCACACATTTTTTTTTGCATGAAACCACAGAAACCAATTGTTACCACATTTAGTTGAAGTTAATATTTTTTTTTACTGCTATTCTTATTCATTTTTATGTTTTACTTTTGTACTGACAATGTAAATTTAAACAATCTGGTGTAAATTAAGAGACCATTGCACAATACAACAAACCAACAAATCAATTAAATATAAGAATTGGAATTCGAACCTCGAGGATATGAAAATAATAATGGTAAGAATATTTTTCAATATTTAATGTTATACGCAAAAAAATAGTTTGAATTTTTTTAAATTTAAAACTTAAGATTCGTATGTAGTATAGTGATCAAAACTAAAAGAAAGTTTGAAGAGAAAATTTTGATTATGTCTAAAGGTCGAAAGGATTTCTTTGAATAGTATAACACTTTGGTTTTGATATACACTTATGTATATGTATGTAGTACAAAAACAGTACATTACAAGTTCTGTTCTAAAAAAGCGAGTTTTTTTTACAGAGAAATTTATGATTTATTTGTTATAAATAAAAATTTTAGCTTAAATTCAATACAGCCATATTTGATGGAATACTCTGGATTGTTATACAGATGAATTTGCAAAGTTATATATAAAATTATTGATAGAGAGAACAAGCTTTTGCATAATCTAATTTCTTGAAAATTACAATAGAAAATTTTAGTAATTTTTCTACAATATTAATGTATGTGAACAAGAGCCAATGTTATATTTTTATAATCTTCAAAGTTAAGAAAATTATAAATTCAACAAGAAAAATTCTTTACAAGAAGATTTTGTCATTTATTAATTGTCCAATATTAATAATTTTCGAATGAAACCAATAATCTCAATGTATGTACTATAATCAGGAATTTTCGCCTGAATATATGCAATATTGTACTACATCATCAACATCAACAGTACATACCACACACATTCAGCAATACTGACGGCATTAGAATTTTAATATTTAGTTTATTTATAGATATAGCAAAATGTAATTATTATTAAATATTGCTATTTTTTTAACAATATAAAATTACAAATTTCATTTAAATTAATTTTATATACATTTTGTTGTATATACAGTCAAACACACTTAATATTCAACCCTGTTTAATATCACAATTCCGTTATATTCACAATATTTTTGATAAGAAAAATCTTTATATACCTTTTACACGAATTCGAACTTACTACCTCTTTCTTTTCGACATCTGTTGGCAATTTATGTTTTACTATTAAATGTAAACGCATTTTTTTAAGGGATGTAGCCATTGAAATAGCTGACAATTACGATTTATAGTCGCAATTGTTTTCAGTTTTTCTATGTTTCAGCAACTATGGGCCTTTCCCAGTATGTCAAATGCATGCAACTGACGTTAGTCATGAATCCCAAGGCAACATGAGCGTCATAAATCCCAACATATGTTGCTAACGCAATTGATTGTCATTTTAGTTTTTTTCGCCTGTTTTTAAAGGCTAATGCATAAGTGATTTTTTTGAAAATTGCTCAAATTACAGGTGATTGTCATTTGCTAAATCAAGCGATTGACGTGATTGACATGATCGTCAAATCTTTGACATACTGGGAAAGGGCCTATATATTATGAATTAAACATAATACCCAAATATTTTTAAATTATTTTCGTTTATTTAAAGCTAGTTTAATTTCAAATAAAGTGATTGTTATATCACAGCATTGCGAAATTTCATAACTATACCCCTTAAGATCACCTTAATTCTTAGACATTTTTCTATATGATATTAGGCGTATTCGACTGTAAAACAATTTCTACATACACATACAAATCTTGTATAGGAACTTTTATTATGCTTGTATATGCATAATTACGTGAAAATATACTTAACCATTATACATATGAATTTATTATTCGAAAAAAAAAAAAATTTAATTGCAATATTGTAAAACCACCTTACTTTATTAATAAACTAAATGAGGTTTTCAACCGCAAAATCAAGCAACAAAACACAAAAAAAAAAAAATTATTCAAAAACCGAATAAACAAATTTTTTTTCTCATTTTAAAATTTTTTTACTCATTTACTCTTTTTTTTTTTTCCAAATCGGAGTCAATAACATAAAATTTTGTTACGTTTTGCTACTTGGATTAGGTTTAAAATAACAACCCACCTACATCGGTATTATCGTAAATTTTTTTGATGTTTTTTTTTTTTTTGAATATGAATTTTGATTTAATAGAGAGGTTTTGGGTAACAAGATAATTATAATGTGTTAGTTAATTTTAGAATTATAGAAAAAAAAATTTATGTACATACACACTTAATACATAAAATATACAAAAATATTAATGATCACTTAATTGTTTCAATGAGGGCTACAAAATGTGGTTAATTTTAAAAAAATTTATTTTTTTTTTTTTTTTTTTAGAAATTTTAATAAAGTTGTGTAATTGTTAGTTTGAAAATTATGTGGTTAAATTTATTATTATTTTTTGTTAGTGATATTAAATTTAAATATTCCCACAACAAAAAATAAATAAAAATTATAAATGAAAAAAAAAAGAGAAAAAAATCGAGTGTCACGTAAAACGGTTATTATTGAGTGTTAGGAATTTAATTTTGTTGAGTTTTTTTTTTTCGAGTTGTGTTTTTTTATTGTTTAGATATACAATTAATTAAATAAATATTAGGAAATGTAAATTATATTATTTTTTTGCTTTATTTTGATTTATAATTTTATGTATTTTTATTATTATTTGTTAATATTAAAAAAAATTAATGATGAGTTTAAAAATGCGAGAATTTGGATGAGAGAGAATAAATTTTCATTTTGTTAGTTTTGCAATAGATATGCCGTTAATTTTTAAGACTTTATAAGAAGAGAGATATTTAAGTGTGTTATAATATTCATAATTATAAATCTGTCAAAATTGACACATGATACCTTACTATTGACAGCATTTCACATATTGTTTATAACATTAGTATTTAACATTATAGTATTGACCCTATTCAGTATGTAAAAGAATTTGAATTGAACACAATAAATAAATTATTTTTTAACAATTTATTCAATTCGTCTGAAATTTATAATAGATACTCAAATTTAATTATTGTTATCTATTAGTTGTAATTTCTTTAGTAATGATAACAATAATTTGACAGTTTGCTTTAGAACTCATTTTTGACATACTCAAAATACTCATACAAAACATGCAATTTTTAGTTTATCATAATTACCATTTGATTATAAAATCGTTGCGGGCATATTTACGCAATTAAATTATATTGCGTCAATTTAAACCGGAATACGTTAACTAAAAATTGGAATCAATTTATAAAAAATTACAAAATGTTTGATTGTATAATTGAATGCTATCATACGGTTGCATGTGTTCAAATAAGCAAACAAACAGTAGCAAAACCAAAAAAAAAAGTTACATGTCTGTTTGCGCCGTCAAACATCAAAATGAAAACTATATAAGTAACATATTAGAATTACTGACACGTTGTAATTTTTCTCTAATAAAAAACATACTCGTATATATTATTATACAAGCACACTAATATAATATACAAATAACATTGTATAAGTACAAAATAATTAATTAAATTGTCTAAGTTTTATATTTAGCAATATTTTGTTTAATACTAAAATTAAATTTAAAAAAAAAAAAAATTTGTTAATAAAAAATTTCATAAATTCAAAGACAACTTTAAGTCATTAAAGCTTATGATGTACAAAAAAAAATGACATAAATGTCAATGTCCAAAATATTTTCCTGTTATATTTTTGTTTAATAATTAAAAAAATATGTCAATAAAGGTAGGGAAATTTAATTATCAGTATTTGTCAAAAATCTAATATAATTAATATAGAAAATTGAAAATAAAAGAAAATTTTTTTTAAATATTCCTATGTAGGCAAATTATTGGTGAAAATTTTTAAAAAATGTTTGAAAAGTTTAAGACTAAGGGCGAATTCATAATGAAAAAATATTCATTATTGAAGATTAAAATTTTTATTTAAGAAAAAATGTTCGTTTAATGACAAGTACATTATAAGAGATGCTGTTTTTTAAATATCATGTTAAATTATAACAAGTAAAAACGTTTCAGTCGGTATAAACCGATTGAATTATACCCACTTTTCGTTATTGTGTAGCAATTACTTGAACCTCTGAAATCATTCTATAGAAACTTCTCGGACGTGTCTGACCTATAATTGGACATCCGACTGCCCAGTTTCATGAATCTGACCTTATAATTTTTCCAAATATTTAAAATTAACTTTTGGAGTTGTATGGTAAGTACCTGAACCTGTCAAGCAATTCTACTAAAACTTCACAAATATATCTGATCTATAATCGGACACACAACTGCCAAGTTTCATGAATCTGACTTTATTATTTTTCCAAATGTTAAGAATTAGCTTTTGGAGTTGTATGGCAAGTACCCGAACCTGTCAAGCAATCGCACCAAAACTTTAGAAATATGTGTGACCTATAATTGGACACACGACTGCCAAGTCTAATGAATTTGACTTCATTATTTTTCCAAATATTTAAAATAAGCTTTTAGACTTGTATGGGAGCTACTCGAACCTGTCAAGCAATTCCACCAAAACTTCAGAAATATATTTGAGCCATAATTGGACACATGACTGCCAAGTTTCATGAATCTGACTTTATTATTTTTCCAAATATTTAAAATTAGCTTCTGGAGTTGTATGGCAGGTACCCGAACCTGTCAAGCGATTCCTCTAAAACTTCAGAAATATATTTGATCTATAATTGGACACATGACTGCCAAGTTTCATGAATCTGACTTTATTATTTTTCCGAATATAAAAAATTTGCTGTTGGAGTTGTATGACAGCCACCCGAACCGGTGCAGCTATCCCATTATAATTTTTAGAGCATATGTAGAATGTAATTGGACACATGTATACAAAATTTTATATTTATAGCCTTATTAGTTTTTGAAATATTTAAAATAAACTCTTGGAGTTGTATGGCAGCTACCCGAACCCGTTGTCCGACTTAGTCCAATAACAATAGGGTTCGTCCTTGGCACAAAAGAAAAAACTTGTGAAAGTTTGGTGTCGATTGCATTATTCGTTTTTGAGTTATCGTGCGATCGGACGGACGGACGGACGGACGGACGGACGGACGGACGGACGGACGGACGGACGGACGGACGGACGGACGGACGGACGGACGGACGGACGGACGGACGGACGGACGGACGGACGGACGGACATGTCTAAATCGACGCAGAATTTTACGCTGAGCAAGAATATATATATATGTCCATACCGCAGATGACTCCTTCAAGTAGTTACAAACTCCATACCAAAGTTAATATACCCTTCACGAAGTGCAGGGTATAAAAATGGAACAGAAAATATTCATTATAGTCAAAAACAAATTCTTTAAAAACTGCTTCATTCATAGCAGTGCTACATAACTATAATTATGTCAGAAAAGTTTAAAACTTTACATAATTTAATTTCTAATCACTAAATTTTTGAAATATACACATACACATAAATATGGTTTTCTTGTACTATAATTTTTTTTAAGAAAAATTTTTAAGTTTTAGTTGTTGTTCCAGACCATCATATAAAATTCTTCATTTTTTACGAACGTTTTCACTTGTAACACTATTTTAGAATACTATTATCTATAGGCGAATGTATATGCAACTGACCATATAAAACTAGAAATTTATTTTCTCGAAAAGAAAATTTTTTTTTATAAGTACCAATCTAAATACCACATATAGTCACCAAAAAGACCACATATCAGTTTTGTTATAATTACAAAATGAAATAAAAACCATAAACCAAAAACAAAAAAAAAAAAAATAATATACGCGAGAATAAATTACTTATGTATATATACATATATATACATACATATATGTATGTGTGTAAATAAATTATGTACATAAAAAATAACCAAAAATTATTGTGTGTGTTCAACTCACAATCTAATTGTAAATGATTTTTACCAAACTATTTAAAAACCTCTAATCAATACGAAAATATCATTAAAAATTTGTGGTTACCGACTATTTTTTTTTTTTTTTTGTTTTATTCTATTTTATATTTTCCCTTTTTTTATATTATTTGCCCCCTATATTTAAAAAGGAATTTAAATAAAAATATACAAAAAAAAAAAATTATTTAACTCCATATACTTCAGTAATTCATGACTATTCACAGTACAAAACAAAATAAAAATCAAATAAAAAAATTAAACCAAGTCTGAAAAATGTTTAGAAACTGTTAGATTTCTAAAAACCACAAATAGAAAATCACAATTTTTGATTTCCCACCAAATCTATATATTATGTACATATACACGTATATACATACAAACATATTATATACATGCTCATTTTTTATCAAATGAAATATGAGTGCATGTCCGAATACTTCAATATTAATGGTCTATTGAAGAAAAAAAAATTATTAAAGGTTGCCAATAAACTATACAATATTACTTTTTTTTAGAAAGACGGTACTACAGTTCTGACAGCACTAAATGTTTCAAATATAAAACCCGTGACGTTAAGACAAATATTTTAATTAAATAATCAAAATAGAAATGAGCATTTTAATGAAAATATAAATTATTACTTTAATGAAAATCAGGCTTAATGTTAGGCGGCCCCACATAGTTTTCAAAAAATTCGCCCCCATCCACTTTCTCAAAGCAATGAACAAATGTAAGTAGAAAGAAGTAAAGTTTTGGAAAACACATAATAGAAAATATCCAATATTCTTATTTTTTAAAATTTAGATATTTTTAAAGTTTTTAGTCGCGCCTCTGTTATCTGGTGCCCATTGCAAATGCTTATTTTACATATATTGTAGGACCGGCGCTGACTAAAATTGAAAACAGTACATGAATTAACATGTAATTTACTAAATTAGAATATACGATACAACATTCTGGATTAAAATTAAAAGAAAAAAACCGTGCTTCAAAATTATGGAATATAATGTTAAGGTTAAATAATTTGGTACATTTTTAATTTGTACAATCAAGTAATTCTGGTAATCCTATATTTAAAATAAATGAAAATTTTTAACAAAAAGACAAGTACATATTAGATACCATTCACATTTAAATAAATCATCATCCTATTTAAAATAAATTTTCTCCATTATACATGCACATATACATACTCGTATATATGAAATTTTTCAATATCTATACATGAGTAAAATTTATTATACTATTAAAAAGTTCAATATATCAAAAAGTATTTTCGAAAATACGTTTTGGAACAATAACAATTAAATATCAGTTAAATTTATTTTAAAATTTTAATATGGAAAAAAAATATTATTTATATTCTTTTTGTATCATTATAAAAATATATTCGAATTTATATACAAACGTGCGGTAAAACATCCGACTATATCCATTAAAATTGTATTAGAAATAAACGAAATCACATAACCTACAGAAATATCATTTTTTTTTTCAACTCATATTTAAAATAACCTCGTATTTAACCTTTCTTTTATTACATATTTTGTAAATTTTCTAAATTCGTAATTGAAATCATTGTGTACATACCATTTCTTTGGCTTTGATCAACCCATCATTTTACAAAAATATATTTTTACCCAATAATATTACATACTCGAACAAATTCATTATATATGGAAAGAGAATTCTCATTCTAATATTTTATGGCCTTACAACATCAAAATTAACAAATGAAAATGGTGTCTTTTTAACATAAATATGCTATGGATTGAAAATTATTATATTTTTTCATAATATCTGTATACTACAATCACATAAATGTTCAATAGCAAACAGTAATTAGATTAAGTACCTATATACATACATATATGAATATAGAAAAATTGTAATTGCAACATTTCCAATTAAATATATAAGGGAATAGTTTACGTATATATACGAACTCCACATGAACTTATATATATCAAAAATTATATTTTATTTTATGCTACAAGAGAAAAATAATCATAACTGACCCATGTTCTAGATTTCATACGAGTATACATATATATATTTATGGTGGGTCATAACAAGTATAGTATGCACAAATAATAAAATATTCAATCATATTGTGAGAGCAACAATATTTGTTATTTATACATACTTATATATATAATTTATTTCGCATATCCTTGCATTAATATTATTTCATGCTTTTCTATTTCCCATGCTCTCTAATAATATCACTCTATACTACCATCTATTTATTTCCAAGCATCTTTTAACAAAATGTAGAATTGATGAAAACGTTATTATCCAATGTATTTAGTTAAATTTTATTCTGAATCTTATATATATCATCATCGTTATATATACCATAAAATTTCATCACCTTAATACTCGTGTGTGCTTCTAACTACTATCATTTCGTTTTTACAACAAATAATTTTGAAAATTCCAATAGAAAAATAACATTATACACAGTGTATATATCCTTGATATTTAAATAAATATAACGATATATATGAATATATAATTTTACATGAAAGCTCATACTTATATAAAATTGAAATCTTTTTCAGGCTAGTCATCGACATTAGCCATTAATTCCAATTTAATTCATCATCATTCAATTTTTTTCCTCTTCTTTTTTCTTTCTATATATATATATATTTTATATTAGATTCGTATAATTACATAATATATCTTCTAATATATATCACAACATATGTATATAGTACATTTATACGTACACACACAAAATACATACAATATTGTATATGTCCTTATGGTCATGTTTATAATATTAAAATAAATTTCAAAACTGAATGAAATGCATTGTATAAATGTCCAAATAAAATTTTCGTACGCCTACATGTATGCAAATTAATGTTTATATAAAATTTATACATATGTATGCACATATTATACTCTGTTATAATGCAGAAATATACCATAAATGTAATGCATGTGAATGTGGTATAAATGGTATTTATGGTTAACATTTGATGGTAGAAATACCATAATAAGCATCCAGTAGCAGTTATTCACATCATTTCTGTGCTATTATAATTTTTTTTTTCTTTTTTTGTTTTCATTCCTGTTTTTCTTTTCTATAAAATGCTGTTTTAAACACTATCATCAATCTGTTTACATCTTCCATTCTCTTCGCCTCTCTTTACTATTTCACTCGTAATACTCTATATTACTTCCCTTCAATTGGTTTTCCATTCTCTCCCACAAATTGAATATGAAAATTTTATTTCCTCATTGTTGTTTTTGTTTTCTTGTTTTATATTTTCGTCGATTCACAGAATCTCTCAACTCACACAATAATAATAATAATAACAGCAAGACAAACGGAATAAAAAATAAAAGTTCACAATTTTAGAGTTAACCACCAAGGATAACCAATAACATTTTCAATGTGTGTAGTTTTAATACATTAAAAAACAAAAACACAAAAAAAAAACAGTAAAAACGAAATGGAAATAAACCAATCTACCAGGATAGCCAGATGACAAAAAAAAGGATAAAAACATTTCTTTTAATTTTTATTTTCATTTTTCAGAACGAGCAACAAAAAAAACTCAAAACCAAATATAAGAGAAATAAATAAAAATCCACTGCCAACTGCCAAAAAAAATTCTTTTTTTATTCTTATTTTAACTCGGAAAAAACTGCTTAAAAAAAAATACGAAAAGGAAAACAAGTGAAATGAAATTAAAAATAAACAATGAGCAGAGTGAAAGAGAAAAGAAAATTCAAAAAAAGAAAAAAAACAAAAATGGATCTGAAGCATTGGTCATTAACACCACCGCATTTTACAATTTTTGTCTGACACAAAAATGTGCATCGTGGTGAATATATTAAGATAAATATTATGATCGGAAATGAACACACATACATCTCTATATAACAAAAATTTACGATAAAACAAAATTTATGTTTACAAAATATTCCGTCAGAGAACGTTTATCATTTAATAAAATTTGACAATTGGGCAATTTTTTTTTAAGTTTATGAAACAAAAACCAGTGGTTTTTAGAAAAATACAACGTATAGAGTGATTTACAGGTCTGAAATTCACACACACATGTCTATATAACAAAAATTTACGATAAAACAAAATTTATATTTACAAAACATTCCGTCAGAGAACGTTTATCTTTAAATAAAATTTGGCAATATTCAGCAATTGATTTTTGTAAAAAAAAAAAAATTGTGAATTAAAAACAATGGTTTATAAAAATTTACGGGAATAATTAAATTCCCATTTGGCCATACGGAAGCAACACGGTATTTAGTCAAAAATACATACATTATTTTGCATTACTGTAATGAATTAGTGTTGATGTGTATGCTGAGTTCACAGAATACCTTGTATTTAACCACAAATACGTGCACATACATAAATATTGTATTACATTTAAAATATTAATAGCATTGTTTTTTTTTCCACAATTTCTCCTTAACTTTTTTTTGCAGTGAATGTAATTTGGACGCTGTATCGAAAAGGAAAATACAATAAAAAAATTTAAGAAATGAACAGGAAAAAAAAAATTATTCTGTGGTCTTTTTTTTTATGGTTCAATGAATAATTTTTTATATTATTCAATTTTGTTGTTATTGTTTCTGTTGTTTTTTTGTTTTTTTTTTGCTTTTATAAAAATTGTTAAAAAATAAAATTGGAAAAACAGAATGTAATGTGAATCAATTTATGTCATAATTATATTTGCGGTAAATGGGATATTACAGCTACAGAAGGTCGAAAAAATGAGCGTTTCTCGAATTTGTTGATTGTATTTTTTTTCCCCCTTTTTCTCTCTCCCTTTGAATTTTTAAAATTTTAAAGTTCGTGATCGTGACATTTCTGTGTTTAATTTTTTTCTCACCCTCTCTTTCTCTCTCTCTCTCTCTCTCTCTCTCTCTCTCTCTCTCTCTTTTCAAATATTTTTATTTAAAAAATATTACATATATGGCGACATCTGTTTTAATGTAATGATTTTTCATATACAACGTACATAGTTAAAAAAAAATTAATGATATATAACACGGAAAAAAAGAATGAAAAAAAAGTAATGCTCTGAATGACACGCAAATTCTGGTAATATGGTTGAGCTAATTATAATTTACAAATGTTTTTCAACTAAAATTTCACACAATAAAATTTATATTCGTACTTAGGTTAGGGTCATGCAAATTAAACAACGCCCATTATGTGTGAGTTGTCTTTTTTGTACATAGTAACTATATATTGTGAGTTGACACTATCAACTTTATTTTATCTAGTATTTAATAAAACTTTAAATATATTTGTATATGAAAGGTTTCTCCAAGACAATTTTTATAAATTAGTTTAAATTTTTCATAAATACATATATAAAAATTGAATGAGAATTTTATATCTGAATGTCACTAATTTAAATTCTTATTGATAACATACATATGTATGTATGTATGTATATAAAATAAAACAAGTAGCTTATATTGCTTTGAATTAAATAAAGTCACTCATATTTGTAACTAACAAGAATGTATGGAAGTAAATATGAATAATTTGTTGTCGATAAATTAACTAACAAAAATATAAAAAGAAGACAATAGCGCCATTTAAGTCACTAAACAAGAAACAATTTGTATAATTTTTATATTAAAAACATTTTTTCTTAATACTCGTATGTGTATATATGAATTGAAATACATAATGTACATTAATTATTTTATTTAAATATTAATTGCATTAAACATAATTCCACAGAATTTTTCGTATAAGATTATTTATCTATACAATAAATAAGTATGTACCTACAACATACATACCCAAATATAAGAAATTTTTTTTAATTGTTATACCCGTACGAACGTATGTTCGAAGGGTATACTAAATTTGGCCAACCGTTTGGTACGCTAAAAAGTGGTCGAGATATAGGCTCAGGTACATATTTTTGATCAGTGTCGAATTCTGAGTCAATTTATTTTTACAGTCCGTCCGTCAACTAAAAAAATTAATTGAGGTAAATTCTCTTAATTTTCACAAATAAAATTTAAAACTATTTAAATTGGATAAGATCAAGGCACTGGTTCGGATAATTTCCGTACAACTTCAAAATTAATTTGGTTATATCTTAAAAACTTACAAAACTGAAATGTTGCAAAATAAAATTTCATTAGATCTCATTAGCACTTGTTATAGCTACCATACAACTCCAAAAGCTGTTTGGCATTATCTCAGAAATTATTGGAGCTATAATATACAAATTTCGTGAAAACAAGTATATTATTAGGGCTGTTATGTGTGATAAAAATTGTTGAAATTTTTGACTCCTTGTGATAGCTGCCATACAACTTCAATAGTAGTCTCAAACACAGTACTGAAATTTTTCATAAATTATTATGGTAATACGGCAATTTAAAGTCATAGTCTGTCCCATAGTCAAATATAGCATATTTACTCGCACATAGGATAACAAATTCGTACGGATCTCACAGTGTTGACACGTTCAACTCTATATTTTTTCTTAAATTATAAATTTATCAATTCATAAATTATTTGATTATTAATAATTTAAACAAGTAAGCTTTAATTTAATCATTTTAACATAACAAAAGATTTTTAATTTTTAAATAATTAAGAAAATATTTAAACTGATTTACATTTCATTAACACGGAACTTTTTCAAAAATCAGAAGCACCAAAACAAAAAAAAAAGTAATAAAACGGAACCTCGAATTGGCGACTACCATAATTTATTAATTTTTTTTTTTATTATTCCTTTCATTTTTATTTAAGTGGCGCTAATTAATTCTGACATCGAGAACAAACAAAATACATATTAAATAAAAAAAAACATAAAATCGAAACAAATCCGATACAAAACGAAATCATTAACCAAATTACATACACGCTCATACAAACAAACTCAATAATATGAAAAAAAAAATTATAATAAATTTTTTTTATTGCCTGTATACAATTTCAATGCAAAAAACGAAAAAGTATTTTAATAATAACATCAGGAATAATGATAATTATAATAAAAAAACAATAATAATAATGGCAATAACAATAAAAAATATTATTTAATAAAATAATAAAAAAAAAATTAATATATAAAAGTGACAGCTTACCTGTTTATGCATTTCAACATTAAGTCCATATGACATTTCATAATACTGAACAGTTTGTAGCAGTTGTAGTAGTAGCAGCAGTAGTATTGTTGTTACATTATTGTAGCATCGCATGAAAACAAACAAACGTTATATAAAAGAGATGACAGCAAAACAACACAGAGAAAAAACACCAGCAAATTTTATGAAAAAAAAAATGGAAAGAGACAAAAAAAAAGCATATTAAATAGTGAAATTATAAAATATTACATACATACAAGCATGTGATAGACAATATCATATAAGTAGCTCATATCATATAAGTAGCTCTGACAATACAATGTATTGTATATGAAGTATGCAATAACAATGTCGTAAAAAAAAAAACTGAATTTTAATATCTGATGAATTAATTTATGAACTTTTGTTTAAACAAAAGTCATTTAAGAGGATTAATTAAATCTGATATACATAAATATATTATGTATGTATTTACACATGCAAAATATTTATGTTAATTATAATTATTTATTTATTTTTTTATTAACGTTTTTATTTTCAACATATTTTTTTTTTATTTCAATTTAACCTTTATGTAGTTTGTAAGATAATTTGATCAAATCCAAATAAAGGAGAGAGGGAGAAAAATCGATTATGTTGTTATTATATAAAATCGAAAAATGACAATATTTGAACTCTTCATGCTCAATTCAAAAATCTATAATGCAACAAAATCTAATTTGATTTTGGGAGTAAGTAATAAGGTTTGGAATAAAATGCTTGAGTCTCCTTAAGAATAAATTTAGCTAATAATTTAAATATTAACAAATATTTGCCAATCTCTGTATACAAATTGAAATTCAAAGCAAAAGATTTATTTCAATTCGGAAAACACTTAAATGGTAAAATTATGTGATAATTGTGAAGTGAGAAGTTAAGGGTTAATAATTTTTAATATTATTTTTTCAGTTGATCTGTATCAATTTTATCCATTTTTACATTTAAAAAATTATGTTCAAGCATAAGAATTTTTCACTCATTCAGTCGTTTTTTTTTTTTTTTATTGATTAATTTTACAATCTTTTTTTTTTTAAAAACATTTTTAATCGGTTCAATTATGCGGTAGTTCAAATTTAAATTACACAACTTCTTCTTTATTATACTTTGATTTAAAATATGAAATTGAATGTGTAAAAGAAATTAAAGGGAGCGAAAAAATAATAAAAGAAAATTGATATATTGAAAATAAAACGGGTGAAATTTGTATAATTGCATCTTCTCTTTAAAGAGAAACTTGACAACAAGCATTTTTGACAGTGTTGACAGAAGTGTTTTGAAATTAAAACTTTAATTGAATTTTTTCCCTGTTTTATCACATTTAAGATGAAAAATTTTGAATCGAATTTGATTCTTTTACAAACATTCTCCAATTTACTATGTATATTCTCCAATATTAAAATTTATTAAAATTTTTGTGAGAGAAAGAGAGAAAAATCTCAACAAAAATATATGTCAAACGAACGCTCTAAGCCTTATTCTTATATAACATTTAATTTTTGACATTAAATTAAATTTTTTTTTCGTATATTAATTAATATTTTTGTATATAACTATGTTTGTATGTATGTAAATTATTCCTCTCTAGCATCGATTATCATCGTACGATCAAGAAATTTTTCATAATTATTTATTTTTTTAATTCATTATTATTTAATTTTAATTACAATATTTACCATCACATAATGCCTTTGCATTTCCGTTTTATCTTGTGCTAATTTTTCACATTCCAATTTTAAACTGAAAATTAATAATATAAAAAAGAGAGAGAGAGAGAAAAACGATATTGAAAACATTAATTAATATTTGTTAAAATAAAAAAAAAAATCATTATTATTATAGTAATTTTATTTTATTATTATTGTATCCAATATTTTTATATATGTAAACATTTTGTACATACTCAAGTGTTTATACATTTTGCAATATACAAAATGGATAAAAATAAATTCAGAATATTCCAGGATATGTGCATTTATCCCGTATTTTTTTTAATTATTTTTTTTGTCGTTACGTTCTTTATTTAAAGTATTTCCGTTTCTTATTTTATATAAATTTTATTGTTGTTGTTATTGTAATTGACACTCGCTCTTATTTAACTTGAAAACGCCATATATTGAAATACTTGGACCTCATGTTATAAAATAATAATTTAAAAAAAATTTTTTTTAAATTTCTGTTGAGCAAAGAAATAAAGAATATGAAATGAAAACAAGAGAAAAATAAAGAAAAAAAAATAAAATTTATTGTTTATCATATCTGACACTTAAGGCGCTTTTGTTGTTATTTTTTTTTTTCGAAAAATTTCTTATTCATGTCAAAAACGAAATACAATAAATTAAATTCATTTTTTTTTTTGGCTCCGTCATATTTGTAAATAATAAATTACCCAAAAAAAAAATTAAATAAAAATTTTGATTTTTTTATTTTGAGAAGAAATTTTTTTAATAAAGAATTTTTTTGCAAAATTAATTACATTTTCATATGGTAAATTAATTTTGGTTATTATTTGGTTATTTAAAAAAGAATTTTAAATTTTATAAGTTAATAAATATATGAAAATGCTATTTACATATGTATGAATGCGTCGAGCGATGCTATACGTTTACAAAATATTTATAAATTTTTTTTTGAGAAGCCTCATTTTTATTATGAATTTTTATTGAGAAAGCGTCAATTATCCGGTTGAATATGAGAACAAGAGTGTGATGGCAATATATTTATATTGAATTTTTTATTGCCATTTTTTGACACAGTGAGCGGCCTTTAATTCTCTTTTGTAATTTAATTATTTTATATAGAAAAAAGAGAAGCACTACACAGTATCTTTTAATTTTATAATATCTCTGAGAAATAAATGACTTGTTAAATTGAATATGCCTGCCAATAACAAAAGAATTCTCAAATATTCAAAATATTTATGGTTACCAAGGCAACATATTCATATAATAGACACGTTTCATATGATACATAATATTATGCAGTTCGTCTTGTATTTATTTATTGTGAGTATATACAGACGAACAGGTAGAGATTGGAAAATTACGTCGGTAGAATTGGCAAAATGTAACGTTTTAACCTAAACGGTAAATGGCTTCAATATTTTTTGGTTTCTGTTTCTATACAATTATTACAAATGAATATTACAAAATGTAAACTGATTCCATTCATTATTGGATGAAACTCATATATTCCTTATTAATATTTCTTTAATTATAGGTCCGTAAAGTCTTCCACATATGAAGGAAACTGATAAAAGAAATATCGTTAAGTAATCGTAAAACAAAAACTTACTTATGATATTGTGCTTGTAAAAAATTAAATTCTTCTTTAATTCTATCGCAACTTTCAACTACTGTAAATTTGAATGGTTGCCCTGGTTGTGGTGGACCCTGAAAAAATACAAAAAAAACAAAAGGAGAAAATTAAATAAAGTAATAAATTCAAATTAAAGAATAAAAATTTATTTAGTAAAAATTTTTAAATTTTAAATTTTAAATTGTCACAATAAAAATTTTTTTTTTATTTGGAATTTAAAATGGCAGACATTTAAAAGCGTGTAAACAACAATTTTAAATTTCAATTGAAAAAAAAAATTTATATATGATTTTTAATTTAAATTATTTATGTTCATTTTAAAAAATTAAAAACCATATATAAAGAATTATTTTAAGTTTTAATTATATTCGAATTTAATTTGATAAGGTAAAACGCACAAAAAACAAAAAATTGTCCTATTTACCGCGACAAAAAAAAAATCTTGTACTTTCTTTTTGTTTTCCTTCTCGTTTTTGTGCACAAAAAAAAACCCTCACCAAATGTAAATGGCATAAATTTCCTTTTTAAGAACTTCTCTAGTACCTATTTCCCCTCCTCCGATCCATACGATTTTTGTGTAAATTACTCATAATACCTGTGCGACTTTCATGTTCGTTCTTATGCACATTAAATGTAAGGTACTTATACATAATTCACATATATATATATGATGGTGGTAATACATATATGCCTTTTATTTTAATATAAACACTCAAGTTATACTTAAATTCCCTTTCATGAAGAATACAAGAGTGAGTTGCTTTAGTTTTCATACACAAAAAACAAGCACACAAAAGGCAAATCATTAAATCAAATGCCAGAGTAAATAACACCTTTGTTTTCTTTTCTCTTTTTTATTTTTATTTTCCATTTTGCTCAAATTTTTTCCAAAGGGAGAGAAATGTTGGTAAAATAACAATAAAAAATGTTAGTAGAATGGAGAAATTAAAACAATAAAAACAACATGGCAAAAAAAAAAACAAAATTCTTGAAATAACTAGGTACTTGGTTTAATTGTTCTCGTTTTTTTTTCTTCTGTTATAAACTACAAAAAAAAAGCAAAAAAAGAGTACATATAAATAACCGTTATTTACTTCAACTTAACACACACGAAATTTTTGTGTTCACTGAGCGCACAACACAACTTATAGAGTAGACAACAGGTTTTTTATTTGTTTTTCTCCATTTTTTTTTTACCTCAACAAAAGAAAAATTCAATGCTATATGGGTTTGAATTGCATTATTTTCGGTGGGATGAATGTGACGTAGAAAGAACGGCGATGGAAATATATAGGAGGAAAGAGAGAGAGAGAAAGTGTTGTATTAAAGGATATAAAAGAATACGAGCTCAAAAAGTATGTACTAGTTTGAATTTGATTTTTTTTTAAATGGTTTCATTAGCATATCCACATATACACAACAATTATTCTTATAGACTTGAACATTTTTTTATAAAAATGAGTTGGAGGAAAAAAACCAGAATTAAAAAAAAAATTTTTTTTTTTCCTTACTTTCATAAAAAAAATAAAAAAAAACTAGAAAACTTTATACCACTTTTAAACCGTAAATGAATGCAATCATAATGACAATAATTCTCATGATATTGATTATTATACCATGATAATCATGATGGAAATGATGAAAAATAAGAGAATAAAAATATTTACTACAAAAAAAAAAAAAAAGTAGTTAGGAGAAAGCAAAAACGTGAAATAAAAAATTATTCGTCTTCTTCAACTATTTTCTTTCGTCTTCTATTCCACAAGAAAACAAAGCAAATTTCCTATAATATTTCAGTGCACTTAATATAGAGTTTGTCATGAAATTCGGATAACGTAGGAAAAGAAATTTTATTGGAACAATCATATTGTCAATCACCTTCTTCCCCTCTTGCAAATCCGTTACAAATTGTCATTGTATGTTATTTAGGAAATTTCATGTTAATTTCTGATGAGAAAAATTTTACATTTTAAGATTTTGAAATCGACTAAAAAGTATTAGTGGACTGTGTTTTAAAAAAATAATTTAAAGAGCATTTTAAAATCTAAAATTTGACTTGCAAATCTTTAACTTTTTAGAAAATAATTTCCTAACAAACTGTACATATTATATACAGTGTATACGTAAAGTATACAGCAGTGCAAATAACTGGTCACATTTATGAAGTGCAACTAACTACCCACTATGAATCGTATAATATTCTATACGATTAATATAACAGTATAAAATTGAGAACAAGTATAACAAAAAATACCTTTATTGTTTCAAGATTTTTTTCCTCTAATTTTTTTTTCTCTTTTTTAATAGTAAAATATTCTCTGGTATTTTAATTGTTATATTACTGCTCGTGTATTACTCCTGCTGTTATTTTATATTACCTAACAGAATATAAAATTATAATATTACATATATACATATATATGTACGTAGATGCAATGAAAAAGTATAAAAGCTGGTTCTTGCTTCTATAACTGCTATGGTATGGTAAGAATTGTAGTGATGATGGTGATGGCAAGAAAAGATTTTTGTTTTTTTTTTTGTACTTTACCCTCTTATAAAGCATTAATATGTTGATTTTACTAAAGAATAACGGTGTAAAATTTATTCCAAGGTAAAAATAATTTTTTATTTTCGGTTTTTTTCGTTTTTTTTTCGTTTTTTTTTTCAACTACATAAGTGAGCGCTTTTATTCGCTTCTTCATTTTTTTTTTCCCCCGTTTTCTTTCTTTTTCTTCTGCTTTTTCTTCTGCTTTTGTTTTACAAATTTTCTCGTTTTATTTTAATTTTTGATTTCTTTTTTTTTTGTTCTGCATTTAAGTTGGCTTTAAAAAAAAAAACGAAGGCTCTATTTATTATTTTGTGTTTGTCATTTTTTCTTTCCTTTTGATAATGCTCAGTCTAGTGTGTTGAATATACTTCACACATTAAATATACTCCAGTATATATGAACGTATAGGTGAATATGAATATGGTGTATGTATGTATATAGTGAAAAGTAAGAAATAAGTTAACAGTGCAGTGATTTTCTAAGAGGATTTCAGACTTACCTTTAAATTTTTTTTATTTTCTCTACACTTAATAAATGCATGTACTTGTATGTATATGTATGTGTATTTAACTAATATTATAACCGTAAATTATATATAAAATGTAGGTAAAATAAGCATAGAACAACACAATTATATTTGGAATACAAAAAAAACCCCCATTTATTTTTTAACATGCTTGTCAAAACTAAGTAAGTACGTGGAGTCCTTTTTGTTTTGTTTTTTTTTTTTTTTGAAATGCTGATTTATATGAAACGCTAAAAAAATATTATAGTGTGACGGAATGTGAATGAAAGTGAGTGCATGTGTGGTGAGAAAAAAAAATATAACAAAGAGAAGGAAAATGAAATGGAAGAGAAGTGTAATGAAAGAAAATGTGGAATTAAAATGGAAAAACGTTTTTTTTTTAGTTCTTTTTTTTTTCTTAATTGAAATTTAAAGTGCTGTTAACAAAAAAAAAAAGCAAAATCGTTTTATAAAATATGGTGAATAAAATTTTATTTTAATTTTTTTTTTTTAAATTCCTTAAGGTTTAACTTAATTATGAGTGCTTAAGTTAAAAAATTTAAAAGAAAAAAAAAACATTTTAAATTCAATGTTCTTTTTAATTGCATACTTTTAGGATTAATTGCAATTTAATTATCTTGTATAGTATTTAATTGAATTTCTAATTGTTTTTTGGGTTTTTAGTTTGTTTCCTGGTTTACATTGAAAGTATGTGTAATGTTAAGATGGTTGTAAAGAAATTAGCACAAACAATTTTTTTTTTTTAAATATATAGGGTGTGTTCATTTCAGGTACGTTTGTATAGACTCTTATGAGACAGTATTCTTATTAAATATTCACAGTTCAACAGAATGCTCTATTTATTCTATCAGACCCGTTTAAAATTTCTATTTATTCTATCAGACCCGCTAAGAAGTAATAGTCTGAGATCTAGATTCAAGTATATGTTTTTGATTAGCTTTGAATTCCGAGAAAATTTAGCTTTGTCTGTCCGTACGTACGTCCGTCCGTCCGTATGTCTGTCCATCTCAACCATAACTCAAAAACTAATTGAGTTAAGTCCACAAGGAGTGGTAGTTGCCATACAACTTTAATAGTAGCTTGGCTATATCTTAGAAAATATTGAAATCACAAATACTGGAATTTTGCATAAATTAATATAATACGGTTAATTAAAGTCATAGTCTGCCCCATAGTGAGATATAGCATATTTATTCGAACGTAGAATAACAAATTTAAATGGGTAACAAAAAGTTGACATAATCAACTTTATTTTTTTTTTTTGTTTTAATTTACAAATACAATTCATACGTTAATTGGTCTATATCCTATTTAATTAGAATATACAAACAAAAAATTTCAATTTTCTTACAGACTTTTTAATTTTCTTAGAAAAACAAAAACAAAAAATATAAGAACTGCCTAGTGTCTACCTACTCACCGTACTCATCACACCTTAATGTATAATACGGAATTAATGATAAAGAAAAGAGAAAATATGAAAATCAACATCTCTCCTTAAATTTATTTTCTTTTTTTTTTTAATCCTTTTTACGAGTAATACAAATATTTTTTTTTTTGAGCACATACTTTTATACACCTATAAATTTCATATTTTAAAAAAAAAATTTCATAATATTCGGTATACATAAAGTACGTGTTTATGTGAATATTTGTAGCAATATGTTTACAAATCATAACTTAACAACGTTTCTATGTATAAAAGAGCAAGATTAAAACAAAAAGCAAAAGAAAAAATAAAGTAGTTTTGAAGAACTGAAATCATTGAAAATTCTAGAAAAATACTTTATACAATTCTACACGTTTACACTACATATGCACACACACTATAGACATATTCTTATAAAATATGAAGTATATACGTTTCAAGTCATCATAGTCTACATTAAGTACACGTACACAAGCACGCAAACATAACACTAAACTAAATGAATTTGAACGTAGATTTTTTATTTTATATGCTTTGTTAATTTTTCTCACCAATTTAAGGAAATGTGCACAAATATATATTTACAAATCTTATATGTATATATACATATATATATATTTGAAAAACACACTCTATATACATACATTCGTTTTTCAACATAAAATAGAAATTATAGAAGAAAAAACTTCTTAACTAAGCAATAAACGTGCTCTTCATGCATTAGCAACTAAGAAAAAGAAAAACCTCTTCACACTATTATTCTGAATGAATGAATTTCTGATATCCTTTAAGATTTTCTCCTTATTTAAGCTAACAATATTTTTACAATCCTGATACTTCAGTATTTTTTTTTCCTTTTTCACATCTTTCGCAATTCGAGAAAGAAAATAAAAACAAAAGAAGTATGTTGAAAAATAAAAAAATTTTCAGAGAAAAAAAAAATTTGTGTGATGGTTTTGCTTTACTGTATAGGATTACGCTTTAAATACACGAGGCTCCATGTGCACGAGGCGGCAATGGTTTCTAATAAAAACTTATGAATTTCTGTAAAAAAAAATTTTATTAAATTATTCGAATAATAAAAAAATCGGATCAAAATAACTTGAATTTTAATTTAAAAAGTCGAATTTTTGCTTAGCTGTTTTCTAGTCTTGTGTACGTTTTTTTAGAGTTTTTTCTATCGCCTTTCAATTTCCCCAAGATTCCAAGTTCTAGGCCATTTATTTCTCCAAATTTTATATTAGGTTTTATAAAACTTACAACTAAATGGACCAACAATTGCTTAATCGACAATTTACTTTCTTGTTTCTTATAAAATTAGCAGTAGTAAGAGGTAGTAAGAGATTAATGGCAAAATTAAGGGATCTAGACCAATATCTCTGATATTCTTACAAAAAAAAAACCGGAATCTGAAACAAAAATCATTGGATTTAATCAACTCCTAAAAACAATAATTTTCATGACAAATACGAGTGAAATAACTTTTTTTTTTTGTAAAACAAAAACCAAAAATTAAATGAAAGCAAAGAAAAATATCCTAGATCTAAATTCTTTAAAACATGACAGTCATAATATACACAATCAACCATATACAAATATAATATAGAAAAAAAAATCAACATTGTTAATGCAATGTTTTCAAAAGACTAAAAATAATGTTCTTAGAGTGACATGCCATGATTATAACACTCTTCATCTAATATCTCTCGAATATAAAACTGTGTACGTTTTATATAATCTTCAATATTTCGATCGCATATTTTTCATCTTATACAAATATTATACTTTAAATGCATATTTATATGTATATACATAAAAACAAACCTGCTCCACCATCATATCATAGATATGTTTGTTACCCATATATATAAATATATTGCAATATACTATATATGGGATTGAACTCTTGATATGAAATCGGGCACATTATTATTATTACATGTTGGCAAAAGTAGATAAATAAAAGTGTATTAAAAAGAGCGTATATCCTTTTTGAAAATATTCATGTAAACGTGTTATATATAACATCGAATTATATATATGAATGTAGTGACAAATATATATTTTTGAAATAGCAATAAACAAAGTTTATGTACGATATTTGCCAACCAGAAAAAAAAAAAAAAAACGTATACGAGAAAAAAACTCCCATGTGGAAATAAATGAAAGGATCTATCTATACAATATGAAATATAAAACCAGAAAAACAAAATAGAAAAATAACCAGATCATAATAATCAAGACAGAAAAATAGGATGAACTTTGGTACATCATCATTTTAAAATTGACTCTACATATAATAATAAAGACAGAGCAGAAAACTGAAATGAAAAGAAAAATAAAGTTGATGAAAAAAAAGTTTTTATGACAGAGAGAAAATGTTAAAATAAAATTTGATTCTATTAAAAATTGATGTTATACATAGCAATTAAAAGATAACTATAGAGTGTTGAAGAATTTTATGATACGTCAGGGTATTCGAAGAATTATTTTAAATGTATTGTAACGGGAGATTGCATTTCAAATACAATATGACGGAAGAATGTTTGAGATTTAAAAGAAACCAAAATCGTTACTCCGATTCATTTATAATTTTGCGATGAGGTAAATGATACTAAACATATTCTTCCATGCTGCGGTTAATTTGAATGAAAGCAATTTGAAGGATATTGCGCTGGCTGTGCTACCATAAACGATGATATTACCTAGTGTATAATTTTAAAAACTATACCGTAAACGATAATGTGCTGATAATACAGTAAGGTTAGTTGTTACAATAAGCGATATGTGGTGAAATATTACAATAAATAATTCGATATCCGAGTGTCGTAACCTTCTCTTAGTGCACTTACTTTACAGTTTCAACTAAAGTTAAATCTATTTGTAAACGTTACCATACAGGACTGAAATCATATTTTAATAATTTTATATTCGGAAATGGTGCAAACGAAAAACCGAATATTAGGTGTTAAGACAAGCCCCGTAGTTGTAAATGGATAATCTTAGATTCACCATATAAATCAAAGCAAACAGCTTCTTCATGATTATAGTTGATTATTAGAGTCCTCGAATGAGAAATCTCTGAGTTCAATGGTTATCAAGATTTTGACACAATTTTCACTAAAATTTCAGCAGATTTTACTGAAATTTGATTTTGATATCTGAAATTCATAATACCATTTAAAAAAAATCAAAACTTTTTAGTATAATATTAAATTGTATGTACATTTTAATGTTTTTAACATCATTCCGTTCATGTTAAAGATTAAACAATAATAACAAGAAAAAAAAAAAACAAAAAAAACAGAAGTATTAAAATAAAAATAAATCTAGTATGTAAGCACGTACAAAGTTATGAGTTTTCACGTACCTATCAATTTTCAAAGTCTCTTCATATACTCACTGCACACATATTCATATAAACACCCAAATGCTTATATATATAAAAAAATGTACAAACTTGATACGAGCACTAAATATGTTGATTGGTTGGATGGTTTGATTATGGTTACAATTTAGAGGTTTTTGGGGTTGGGTTCTACTCCTGGTTATAAACATTTTCCCTACTCTCATTTTGTTTTTCGTTTTTGTTTCATTTTCCCATCAATTTATTTTTTTTTTTCGCAAGTTAGTCTACAATAATATTGCTTCATCTCTTATTATATATATATATATATATATATAGATACAATATTATATACATGGTATGAACTCATAAGTTAGAAAATTATTGGGGACGGAATGAAAAGTCATGTCGATTATATACTTCTATAATCCCCTATCGTAGCTATAATTTCACTTTATTCACAGTTTTTTTTTTTGCCATTTTTTTTTCTTTATGAGATTTTTGTGCTTTTGCTAGCAAGCAAGGATTCCGAAAAAAAAAAAACAAACATAAATAAATAAATAAAATTTTTCATACAGTTAGGTTTTTAATGCACAAAACTCGATTCTCTGTAGATACTTAGCGTAACAAGGATTTTATTCAAGTGAATCCTTTTTTTTTCATATCCTTTTTCTTTCTTATAGTTTTTATTTTTCCTAGTAATACCCTAGAGACATTAAAGAAAAAAAAAATGAGAAAAACGTTGAAAATATTCTCTACAATAATGAATGAATAGATTGTATAACTTGAGCCAGAGCCAAAAATATAGAGAACAGAGAAACACAACAAAAAACAGAAAAAAAAATGAAAAACAGCAACCTCAGAAAGGATATATGAATGAAATGTATTGCAATTTCTGTTTTTTTTTTTTGAATACCAATAAAGGTGAATTGCTGGTAAGGGATTTCGGTTTTTATTACAGTTAAGTTTATAACAGAAACATAGATATAAGAGTATAACAGAAAAAAAAATACATAGTTTTGTTATATTGTAAGTAAATGGTATATGAAAAATATATTTATATAGATTAATAATAAAAAAAAAAAAATGGAAACACAGAAGAAAAGGAAACGAACAGAAAAAAATAGAAGAAAAAATTAAAAAAAAATATTGAATAAACTGTACTGGTGTTCTACTTACTCGTATAATAACTGTTTGTGTAGAATAATTTTAAAAATCCAAAATGAAAATCTAAAAATCTTGTAGATAAGGGGAGGTAAGCAATAAAATTGAAGATGAATTCAAAGTAGAGAGGGTAAGGGGAGGGAGAGAGAGTGAGGGTCCGGATCGGAACAAAACTAAAACAAAACTAAAAACTTCTCAATTCAAATATGACTTTGAATTTTTGTTTTTTTCTTTTGAAATGAGAATGTTATTGAAAAGGATTCATATATTTTTCGTTTCGTTTCATTTTACGACCATACTATCCTTAGTTACTTACAATGTTATATACAAGTAAAAAAATATCCTTTTATATGCAATACGAGTAATGGCATGAAAATGAATACATTTTTTTTTTTGTCTATATTAAAGTATAGCAAGTATGATGAAATTAAAGATTAAATAAAAGGCTAAAAAAAAAAAGATCGGTTTAGTATCCTGTTTTAAAAATATGTACAAAATAAAACTGCAGGACGAAATTTACTGAACAAAACTAAAATAACAAAAAAAAAAGGCAAAAAAAAATCAGAGAAATAAAAAATTTCAGATTAGCATTGAATAAGTTTTTTTTTTTTTTAAATGTCTGTTATGAATACTAAGTAGTTTTTGAAAAGTTTTTTTTTTCAACTTTTTTAAAAAGTAACTTTTACAGGATATAAAATAAAATCCTTATATAGGAAAAAATAGAAATAAAAGAAAAATAAAAAAAAAATTAAAAACTCTAATCAGAACTTTAAAATTGGGTTTGTTGTTTCCATCTGCTTCTTTTCTCCTTTTTTTTTAAATGTAATTTTTTTGCTTTTGTGTAAAAAGGATATCTGTGCTCACTAATAAGTGTACCCGAAAAGAGACATAATCAATGTTGATTTTTATAATAATTTGAGATAAAAGAGAAAAAAATAAAAAAAAAAATATATTTTTATTTCGAATGGAATAAAAAAATCTTGATAATAGTGTCCTTATAAAAATATCCTTGTAAATTAAAATAAACTCTTATATGTAAACAATATACAGAATAATACTGTATGGTTTGTAAATGTTTGCATTAAAACTAAAAATATAAGTAACTGAGTTTAAAAGTACATCACGTACAGTTCAAAATTGTATGTGTTCTCATTTAATCGAAGAGACATACAGAAAAAATAAATTTATAGATGATTTTATTGTAAAATTTTTGAATATTTATATTAATTTGCTCTCATAAAACCACATCTCCATCTGAAAAATTACCAATAAAATGTGAATTCCAATTATTTCAGAATAAAATATTTTTAAAAAATACTTGAAATTTATAATGTTAACATACGTTAAGATGTTGAAATCCAAAATGAGAGAAATTTTCAAGGTAAATATTGTTGTCCCTAAAAGTATGCAATATTGAAAGAGTAAATTTTGAAAATTAACTACATACAACTACATTCAATGAAATTCGTTCAAATTTAATCCTTTTAAAATATACAATAATATCATGAAACTTATATTCAATATTGCATACTTCTAGGAACATACTGTATTTAATAACACAAATTCTAGTAAAATCACATTCTTTAATAAATTTTTCATTCAATTTAATATTTTAATACTTATATAATAACAGTATACAATTTAATTAAAAATCAATTCATTTTTAATCACTCTTCAATATTAGCAATAGGAAGCAATAAAAGAGAAGACATTACGCATCTTCTCACATGGTAAAAAATAAAAATGAACAGAAGGAAATGAAATGAGAGGAAGGGAAATTGACAAAGAAATGCAGAATACAGACTAATTTTAATAAAAACTGTCATGGCATCAAAAAATATCAACATTACGTACCCTTAAATTTGAAAATTTTTAAATATTCGAAGAAGGAAGGGAGTAAGTAAAATATATGCAATTTACCGTTAAACTATAAATATTTTGCTCACTTTTACTTATTCTTTAAACTCAATTCACTCACCATTCTGATATTAAGTAAATATTAAAAAAAAAATCAACATCAATCTTGAAAGAAATTTCTTTAATTTTTTAAAGAAATTCAAAATTGTATGTGCAATGGCTTCTATTCACCCATACTCTCTACTTTCTTCCCTTTATTTTTTTCAAAACGATAATAATGACATGAACAATATTATTCTTTTTTTTCTCTCTTATTCACCAGTATTAGCCAATATTATTAGTTTTAGCAAAAAAATTTTTTTTTGACCCTTCTTTTAAGTTAAGAAAATTTTTTTTTAATAATAGAATGAAAAAAGTAAAAAAAAATAAAAAATCAAAATATAGAAAAAAATTTTCAGAAGAAGAAAACAAAACCTTTTATATTTTTCATGTTTAAGTTGATTTTCGATGAGCAGACACATATTGTTATTATTATTCTCTTGAGAAAATATGATTTATTAATGCATAGAGAGAGAAAGATGAGTAGCTGTAAACATTATCCAACTTAAATTACATAAAATGTGTGTATATATAGTTGTGTATATATATATGTATGTACATGAAATATTGAATATTATACTACATTTGCTTTCATATATATATATATATATATATATATATATATATATATATATATATATATATACTGTATATATATATGTATATATATACTGTATATATATATGTATATATATACATATATATATACTATATATGTATACTATATATATATAGTATACATATATATAGTATATATATATATATATATATATATATATATATATATATATAGATATATATAATATACTGTAGATACTGTAGATACATTTCCATATATACCATAGACGTATATATATATATATTGTATATATATATATATATATGTATATATGCTCACAATACATATGCTCACAAAAGATATATATATATATATATACGTATACTATTGATATAGATATATATATATATATATCATATATATATATATATATATATATATATCATATATATATACATATATATATGCAATTGATATATAATATTGATATATATCAATATTATAATCATATTAATGATTATAATATTGATATATATACATATATCATATAATCATATCAATATGATATATATATGTATATATTATGTATATAAATATGTATATAATTATTGATGTTCATATGTCAAACTTTTTCATTGGAAGCATATAAAGCTAATATAGAATTCAAATTATGCATAAAATCCTTATATATAAATACAAGCCTTCTTAAAAGGAGACATGGAAAAATTTTGTTAAATTATCATATATAAAAATGATTTTTTATGTTTTTTTTTTTTTTTTTTTTTTTTTTTTTGATAAATCAATACACGAAATAATACTATACATCATAAAACAAAAAAAAAAATATTTTTTTTAATTTTCGTTGATATATAAAAAGTGTATATACACTTTGCTTATAAACTGATATGATTATATTGTTATATGGTTTATTATGATATATAGTATATACATACTGGATGTGTGCTATACTAAATTGCTTAAAACTGTAACAACTCAAAAAATATTATATTCTAGTTAAATATAACACTTTATGTGAATTATAATGAAAACAATTACCCATAACCTCATTATGGTTTTGTCATCACTTTAAAAAATAATTTGTAGACAATCATAATTTGAAATTAATTTGAAAATGATAATTGGAAAAGAATTCGGTATTATTCATTCCAAGTTGTAAAATATACTTATAAGTACTTTTAATAATTATAATTTGAAAAGCTATTGTGAAAATTAATAAAATTTTGAGTTGCTACAGTTTCAATACACTTTCTCATATTTTATCTTTTATATATAAATCACAAATAGATCATATATGTTTGTATAGACGTATAACAATATAATATTCAAATAATAATAATATTAATAATGATAATAACAATAATAATAATAATATTCACGATAATCATATGATAAAGATAATTACGGTGATGATTTATCATTATAAAATATACGATATCGGTTATATATATTTATATATACGTACTTTATATATAAATATATATATATATTTATATAAAAGTAAATATTTTTTATATAATGATTAATAACGAAATGGTTACAAATAAATATTATTTAATAATATAGAGAAAGAGAATAAATACATAGATTCAAATAAAAAAAAATGAGAAAAGAACGTAATACGAGTAAGAATTAAAGAGAGATATATATATGTATGTGTTATACATAAATTTATTATCATCATCAATTCTAATCATTATCCTCATCATAATAAACATGTATATATATAAATAGAATAATTTCCCGTCATAAATGGCAAATAGATAATATTATAATATATAGATTTAGTAAGAAAATATAGGTTTTTTTTAAATGCTTACAAAAATATATATATACATACAGATACAATATATATTTACATATACATATATATATACACATTGTTTACATAATTTCAAACTATATTTATAATATACATGTACATATACATAATATATATATATATATATATATATATATATACATATATACATATATATATATATGTTACGGTTATATATGTATATCTATAAAATATATATAGAAGGTATAGATATACCATATACAGTAGAATATAGACAGACACAGATTTGATATATTTATTTAATGTGTGTTGAAATAAAATTTATATAAGCATGTAGACACACATAAGTGTACATGTATGCATGTATGAAATATGATTCTATGTACATATGTTCATACATATGTTTAATCAGATAAGAAAAAAAGAAACAGAAAGTTTTTTCTCTAATTTTTTTGCTTTGCTTTTTATATAAAGTTTACATAGGATTTATAAAATAAAAAAAAAAAAATTTTTATTTATTTTATTCAATTTTTTTTTTTTTGTTATTAAAGATAAAGAAGATTTTCAATAAATATTTGCTTTTCTATTGTTAAATCAATATTTAAAGAATAAAGAAAACAAAAATACACAAAAAAAAAAATACTAAGAAAATCAACAAACTATGTAAACATAGCTGCACATATGTATACGTACATCTATAACAGACATATACTAACATATATTTAGAGTTACAGAAAAAAAAAACAAAACCAAGAGAAAACAAAAGGAAAACATCTTAAATAAACTTTTGAAACTTTTTCATATACTTAAGGGTTCAAAATAATTTTTTTATTTGCCTTTCCTTTTCTTTTCTATTTCATTTAATTTTTTTATTTTTTTTACTTCTTTAAGTCATAAAACCAAATTAAATATGGAAAATATTAAAAATAAAGCAAAAAAATAAAAACCTGCTTTTGCCCAAACAACCCAAACTATAATCCCAATATTTACGAATTCTATAAATTCACAGAAATGACAAATTGAAAATTACGCCTTGTGCTAGTTCCTCTTTAACATTTGGATAAATTTTTCCCATATATGACAACTGAATTTAGCTGAAATAGCAGTAATTTATTAGATCATTTGAAAATTTCTTTTGAAATTTTCGAAATTACTTTAAAAATTAGAATTATAAGATTCATCCTAAAAGTATGCAAAATAAAATAAAGAAATAAAAGTATTAATTTAATGTACAAAGAGGGTTGCCATTACTGAATTACTAATACAACGTGTATTCTATTACACTAATAATTTTTTTTTTATTCCTACTTCGCTCCTGGAAGAGGAACATAGGGCTGGTGTACGATATTGTAGATAACCATGAACACTAGCTTCTTACCTCGTTAAGTTTACCAAGTAGGTGACGAACCTACCGTAGTTCTATATTAAATATTTAAGTTTATTGTTATTTTACTATTTTATTTTACTGGTATTGTTTAGGCTTAAGGTGTTGTAAATTAATTAGATTTTAATTATTAAAATGAATTTTTTTAAATTTTAGCCAATTATGCTGCAATTTTCCTTTAAATCATTTACAAACTAAGTACGTAAGACATAAATTCGTCAAAATGTGATGTTTGATTATGTAAAATTATTTATTTGTATATGAGACAACATAAATTATTATATTGTCTAATATACACACAAAATATACGTATATATTATGTAAGAATCATTAAAATTCTCTAATATTTTCTATAGATATACAAACATACTTAATTATAGAACAAAACAATAGTCTTCAATCCCTTCCTTTGTTTTTCCATATTTTTTTTTTGTTTTTACTTTAACACCATAATTACCATAAAAATTTTTTCGATTTCAAATACTTAGCGCTAACTATAACTTGTTGTCTTCCGTTTTATTAGAGTGTTGAAAATCAAAAATAAAATAAAAAAATAAAAAACATATTTTAACAAAGAAAATCTCTAAAATCCTTAAAATATATTATTTACATTTAAATTATTATATATAACACTCTTTTAAATTCATTTTTCAACACGTTTATATATAATATATATATATATATATATGTAGATGTGCATTACATACATATGTACTTAATATGAATTTATAATAATTCAGAAGAGAATTTAGTACATAATAAATAAGTAAAGTAATTTAGTAATTATTCACCCCCCCCCCCCTCCTATTCTGGTAACGTTAATGAAGAGAGAAACAATAGAGAGAATATTGTAGCACAAAATATGTGAATATAGAAAAAATTGTGACAATGGAACATTCAAAATTTCGTTATACTCTCTCTCTTTTTATTTTGTTACAAAATTTGGTTAAATGTGAAAATGAGACCAAGAAATAAAAAGAAAAGGAACTTAACAGTAAAATATTGTCTTAAATGCCACTTTCCGTTCCCATATCTTTATTTTGTTGTTTAAAACTTATAGCTCATTACGATTTTTATTACATAAATGCTCTTAACAGACTAAGCCTTGTATATTGTGTATATTATGTGTTTACAGAAATGTATGTAAAGTAAGTAATAAGACTATAATAAAAATAAGTAAGTATATAATTATACAAAATTACAAATACTCTTAAATTGTCTTAAAACTGAAATTACAGTAAAACCCTATTATAATAAACAGGATTTTGTCAGATTATTTTTTTTTTTTTTTTTGAGTTTTTAATTTATTCTTATTATATTTTTGTTTTTAATTAAATTTACTTAAATCTTCATTCTTTTAAGTAAATGAATTAATATTGTGTGTATATGTGTATAAAAATTCATGGGTTCAACGAATCATATCCTCTCATATATATTTCTACATATTTCTCCTGCTTTTCAAAATGCTATTAAATTGTAGTCCAAATATAAAAAATAATAACACCCTATAATAGAATTACCGATATTACATTCATAGATTTTGTAAATTTAAAGGCGTAATAAACTCCCACATTTTTTTCCTTTTTACTTACACTCAGTACAGGACATTTTTGAATCTTAACAGAAAAACCAATTTTTTAATATTGTTTTTGTTTTTTTTTTTAGGAAAAAACAAAAAGCAATTTTATAAACCACATCCCAAACCATTGAAAGCAAAATAGAACGGTTAATATTATACCATTATCCTTTACAATTTTATATATGCATGCTATGTTATTATTGTTGGTTCAGCAAAAAAAGAAACATACACACTTAAAAATGAAATTATATCGTAAAATAAAAGAAAAGGATTTTATTTTTGTAAGGATAAGAATAAACAACATACACGGTAGAGAAACTAAAAAACTGACAAATAACTAAGTATAACAATAATAATAAAAGAATAAAAAATTACGACAAAAAACAAAAAACTAAAAAAAAAACCGGAAAATAATAACAAAATCAAATAGAAAAATCAAAAAACATAACTGTAATGTAAAAATAAAAAAAACAAGTAAAAATCCAAAAACCTATATAGTTTGTGGCTAGACCACCAATTCCAAGCTTCTCAAAACCACTTTAGCTATCATTTTCCTTATTTCTCTTCCTATTATTGTTATTTTTATCTTTATTCCTTTCTTTTGTTTAAGGATAATATATATATATACATTATATATGTATATATATCATTATATATGTATATATATATCATTATATATGTATATATATATCATTTTATGTATATATATCATTATATATATATATATGTATATATATATAATTATATATATCGTGATATATATCATTATATATATATATATATATATATATATATATATATATATTATAATATATATATAAAAATACAATTATATCCTTAAAACTATTTACTCTAAAAAGAAAAACCAAAAAACAGAAAGGGAGAAAAAAATAAAGTATTATAATAATGTAAACTTAAAGGATATAGTTTTTCATGAAAACCCATATTTTATATGAATATAATAAATATAACACACATATGCATATATATAAAAGGGTTATTTTCTTAATATCTATATATACATATATTATACGATTCATATATATTAACTTTATTTAACCACAATTTTTGGGAAAATATGCCAAGGTATAAAGATAACTAAAAGTGGTAAAATTATTTTGTATTTCAACAAAAAAAACGAACAAAATAAGTAAAGAAAGGAAAACTTAAAAACCAATATTACAATTAACATGTACCTTGCATACAAACACACATATACCTATATAGCACATTTATATTTCTAAGGTATATAAAAATTTTCTAAAATAATGTAAGATTTTTATATACGAATACTCGTAATAAAATTTCGAAACCCAGTTAGACTTAAATAAATTATTTTATTTTTTAAAAACATTAAATTAAATAGAATAAGCGAAAAGCATTAACAGTACCCCGCATATGTTTCTCAATTTTAAGCTTTTCCACTTATTACCTAGCATACGAACATAGTTCATATATATCACACTAATAAATTTTTTTTTGTTTTCTTAAAAAGTCCAACTGGGTACGTTATCACACAATATATAACACCATAATTACTCATATATGTGTATATATCAATAATTATGGTGTTATATACATATATATATATATAGCATTATATAACAAGTTTATAACTTACTGCACATATTCTAAATATTCATGAATATTTATAGAAAACTTTCAGTTCCATATATATTTTCCATATATGAGCCTATAATTATGCAAAACAATATAACTAAAATTTTATACAAGAATAACTATGTATATAGGTATATGTAGATTTTATATTCTTATATTTCGCCTCCATACTAAAGTTAAAGTGTTTTATTAAGGATATAATATTAACACAATCATTTTATATACATGAATATACATATCTGTTTTTATACAAACTTATGTATATTATTAATTACAAGTATATGTACTATTTAAACATAAATATTTACATATAATATAGAATGGTATGTTAAAATTTTATAAAGATAATATCCTGAACACAACTTGTTTTCTCTTTTCTTTTTATTCTTACAAGTTCTTATAAACTAAAGACTATTATTTAAAATATACATATAACTATATATATATATATATATATATATATATATATATATATATCGTATTAGTATTATGTTAAACCACAAATATCTATATATAATGAAATATACTATTAGAATATTTTTGACGTCAAACCACAATTTATAATATACTTGTTATACATACATATATTTAAGTCTAAGAATATACGTATATTTATATATATAACATATAGTGGTATTTTAAATTATACCTGTCTTCATTTGAACTCTTTAAAAATAAACCAACTAACCGCCTTAATATATGTACTTTACAAACTTTTGAATAATATAATATACATATATACACATATATAGTCTAAGTATAGTATATATAAGAGAAGTATACATAGTTATATACCTATAACATTATACGGCCGTATATTGTCTAAGAGAGTATATGTATGTAAATAGAGAAAGTAAAACAAGAATACCATAGAACGTTAGAGTTCAGGTAAAATTTAATAATAACACTCTTATTTCTTATATTACCATGCATATTATATGTACATACAAACACACCCACTTAGGGCACATATTGAATATGTAAACATACTTATATATTATATACAGTTAGTTGAAACTACAAAGATATATCAAGGATATGAAGTTGTTTTTTATGTGCCGGTTGGGTTTTATTTTTCCCTTTTTTTGCCGTTTTTGTTCTCTAACTTTTATTTTTTATTTTCATGTTTTACTGGTGCTTTTGTGTAATTTTTCCATTTTATTATTTTGTGTCCCAACCGATTTTTAGATTTTTACCGTTAGTTTTATTCTTTTGTTATTATTTTTATTGCTTCTTTTGCTTATCATTTCATTCCGGTTTTTTCTTTTTGTTTCTCTCTTTATTTTTATTATTTTTTCTTTTTTTTTTTTTTGTTCGTCATGTGTTTTACCACATTTTCTCTCTCAACTGTTTTTCATTCTATGTTTATTGTTTTCGTTATTTTTTTTCTGTTTGTCATGTTCGTTTTCTATTATTATGCTTTCTTTTTTCTACTAGTTTTAGTAAACTTTTTTTTTTGTTTAAAGATGATAACAAAATAAAAGAAAAGAATAAAAAAAAATAAATTAGAACTTTTCTATACAAAATTTTTTTACTCTCTCTCTCCCTCCTCAATCTTTTTCTCTCCGTTTTTCTTCCTTTTCCTGTTTTACTTTTCTTTTACTTCTGAATAACCAACTAATATTCTTGTATTTCCCCCGTCGCCCTACCTTTACCGACCATTAAAATAAATAAAAATGGTATAAAAGTATAAATGTACATAAGTATGTGCAAAGTTATAACAAAGAATTGAAAATGGTTTAAGGATATTGCAGAATTAAAGGTAGTTTATAATATTTATAAAAAAAAGGAAAAGGAAAATGAAACAGAAATCTGAATGAAGAGTTCAGAACAAAAGAAAAAATAAAAGCAAGAAAAATACGGACTTTATTTCAACAATTTCGAATCTTATTTAGAGTAAGGCAAACTATAATTTAATAGATAGAGAAACGGAATACATTGAAATTGTTGCAATTCGATCTAATAAATAATTTGAAAAACTTCAATGAATGTGACTGCAAATTGTCCATTTACAGTTTGAATAGTTCGACAAATTTTTGTTCAAAATATTACTTCAGTAGATTGATTAACATTCTTAAATCATGTTAAATCAAATTTTTCTTAATCATGGACTACCGCCTATTTAAAGAGTTTAAGTCTTTCTGTGAACCTGTCAAGCTAATATCTGCATATCAGCATCTTTCCATAAGTGATCTGATTTGTAACAGTCCAACTTCTCCACAGTGATTAAAACACAGTGAAAGAAGAAAGAAACAGATCAGTCTTATAGTTGTTTTTTTTACTGTAGTCAGCTAACAAATTTTAATATCATTTACGTATATATCTGTAACAAGTGGCAGTTTTTCATGCGAGGGGAAAGACAAATAGGAACATACCGATGGTGTGTTTTCATGGATATGTCACCTTCCCACTTTTTGCATTATCAATTTGAATTTTACAGCCTCAAGTTTTAATAAATTTCTCCAATCGGTTGTACATTAGTGTATATAAGCCGCAAAATTATCTGGTCTACTATCGACCATTATCTTCATTTTAGAAATTCGATTAACAGTAATTGTCAAAATTAAGTGAAATTTTTTATATGAATTTATATAGTTACATAAATCAAGTCATAATTAAAATAATTTAGAAAATATTTTCAAAAAATTCATCCCAAAAAAAAAACCAACACTTAAAATATTCCCACACTATACACGCATCAATGAGAACCTATTTTACACCTCATTGTACATATATTGTGTGTACATTGTTCAGTATAACATAAAATATTATAACGTGCATTATGTAAAAAGTTTATAAATCAGCTTTTATTTTTATAACAAACTGTTTTTGTTATAAACTACCCAACAAAAAAAAAAAAAACCAGAAAACTTCAGGAAAAATAAGAAAAATATCCCATTATAGTTGGTTAACTCTTGATAACTAAAATAAAAACAAAAAATAAAATAATACTGTAAAATTGTAATATCCTACTAGAATAATAACTAATCCTGTATAAAAATTCGTATAACTTAACTTCATATATAGAATAACTAACTAACAATATTTACCTTCAGATATACATAGAATGTTGTCTAAAAAAAAAAAATAAAGAAGTTACTTATTCCTATTATTGCAGTGTATATAAAATATGAAGTGTTTTTATGTTTAATGGTGGTGGGAGAAATAAAAACTACTTTAGGATAAAATAGTTATAACATTATATAACAGTTGAACAGAAAGAAATTGGTAATTATAGTAGTTTGTTATAGAATAAGTAACTATTAATGTTATATCTATGTAAATTATAATAATACCTATATAGTTGATAGGAATGGTGTTGGTAGAGATATAATATTCGGGTATAAAGAAAGGAAAACTTGTAATTTATAATATGGAAGGATAATAAAATTAACACTGAATATAAAACACTGAACATATAGATTTGAATAATAAGGGTGGAATCATGACAACAGATTTTCGGAAGAGTTCTAATTTTAAATGACGTGTAATTTTAAGTGAACAATAAAATACGGAAAAATTTAATTGTACTCATTGCAAGAAAGAAGTGATAGAAAAATGATTCGCAAAATTTAAACTGTTATACTGTCATTTCTCTAAAAAAAACATTGCGCAGATTATGATTTCAAATTCATTATTGTTAAATCATTATTAAAATAGGAAAATTACAAGGACTTACGATATATATGAAGTACGATATATATGATATATATGACTTACTATTTATAACAGTTACTAAATTCCTCCATATATCTGTTTTAATTTCCCAGATTCAATGATCTCTGGGACAATACTGAATTTTTTTGACTTTTATTTTAAATATCGAGAAAAATACCGAAATCATAAGCTATATTTCATTGTTAAAAGAGGATCCACCCTAATTTACCATAAAGTATTAATATATAAAAATTTAAAAATATTGTTACCCTAAGCTATATACGATATTATATTATTCAGTATAATGATATATAATTTTATCCTCAAGTAATCGTATAAGCTATACCTGTATATATAACAATAACTATTAGATCACATATAATTCTGTATAATAGTATTAAGCTACATAATAATCTATACATCAGCTATTTATATATAATAAAAATTCACATCAGCACATTTTAGCAACTTTTATTATAAAAGAAGAAGATATATTAATAAATATACGATATGACTATTCATATATTAAAACTATTTAGATTAGGTTAGATTTAATAGAAAAATTAATCGTATATATATGTATATATACGTTCTTATATATATTACTAATAGTTTTACATATACATACGTATGTAAAAATATTATATATGTAAGTATTGTTAACTTTAATTTATAAAATTTCATATATATATGTATATATATGAGCAAATTTATATTATATAAGTTGATATATATATATATATATATATATATATATATATATATATTAATATATGTAATATATATGATATATATATATATGAGATTAAATTGAGTATTTTGCAAATTAACGTAACCAAAAATTTTTGGTTTTTAAAATGAACTTTTTACTACAAATATCAACAGAAATATAGAAATATGTATATATATACACATACTCACATACGAGCATATTACATAAAATTGTACATATTTATAATAATATGAATGAATATTAGAGAAGACTATAATTAAAATAATAATAATAATAAAAAAAGGAGAAATTATTTAACTTAATCGACTTGAATTTTTTAGGATAACTATACAGAAATAATATTGTACAAACACTAGAGACTGTATAAGTAGTATAAGTAAACTTTATAAGTTACTTTTATAAGAGAGTAAAGTTAAATAGAGCTAAAGTGAATACATATATATACACGCTATTATAAGTATATATATTATATATATGTATAACAATATACCTCTTTCTTGTATATGAAAAGAATTATAAAATTATTTAAATAAGTACAGGAAACTGATTTTTATTCAAAAATTTAGTTTCTAGATAAAAAACTGTTATAAAAATGTTTGAATACTTTGAATACACAAGATTGTAAACTTATATATAAAGAGTATAAAGTTGTGAAGTTAATTTTACTCTCTTTTATAAAATCTTTTCATATTTTTTGTAAGTATATTGAGTAAATTAGTAATTAAAAGAAAATATTTATATTATATTCCGCTTACGAGTACATAATATAATGTAAAGATATACTTGAGAATATATTGAGTTTAATATAAATATGTAAATGGGTTCAACAAGTAATAATATAAGAATATTTCACTACTAAGTATATAAGTATTTGAAGAATTTAATGTTATACAAGAAAGTATTAGTATAAAACTTATGCAGTATAAAAATTTAATACAAAACAGTATAACAATATCCTACATAACAAAATATTATACAGGAAATTATTAGTATAAAATATTTTATATATTTTTAATATTCTATATATATGTACAAAATATAACAATTATTTTAAATTTGTATAACAGTTTCAAGTAATAAAAAAATTTTTTTATAAATGCTCTTCGAGAAATTCGATATGATTTTAATAAAAATAAAATTTGATATGAGTGAAAACTAAACAGTATTACATAGTATATATACATATATTTATTTTAATTGTTATATATTAAAATAAAGAAACAGGTAACTCTACCAACGGGAATTAAATTCCAATACCCTAAGTCAAATCGAATTCGAGTCGAAAATTTATTTTATTTTAAACAATTTTTTTTAATTTCATTCTAAGTAAGTATACCAAAAAAATATTCAAAATTTTAAATGTTTTATACTTTTAATCCTATACCTTTCGACATAGAATTATTGCCATTTTATTCATGTTGTTCACTCATTTCCTGAATTTCCATTATTTCCGAATTAGCCTTGAATTTGAAATATTTAACGATTGTTGTTTTTTTTTTTTTTTTTAGGATTCATAACAGAATAGACCTTGCTAATTTTTCAAACCCTTCCTATTTTTTTTTTTTATTTATATACACCACATAATTTTGTACCAGAAATAAATAGAAAATCTGAGGTAATTAATTTTTACAAATTGCTTATTAAATACAAAACATCAATCATATATACACAAGAACCACAAAATATTTAAACCTTTATACTCGTATGTTGTCTTGTTAAAGAAGGAATTTTTTCAAATAAATTTTATCACAAAGAATATTAACATTTCTATTATGAATCCCATCTACCCCTCCTCCCGCATATAATTACGTATTCCGTTAAAAACTAAAAGGGGGAAAAAATTATCTATTCCAAATATCTTTTTGAATAAATTAAACAGGAAGAATTTTGTTTTTTATCCAGAAAATAAAATAATTTTTTTATATTTAAATTTTGATCCCATATATTTAGAACAATAATTATTAAAATTTACAACCATAAGAATTTCAAATTGAATAAAATACTTTAAAATTGAGTAATACAATAAAAAACGGAAATTATTCCTTTAATGCAGAGAGAAATGATACCAACCACTATTCATTTTACTTACCACACTCTTTAAATAAAAAACAAATTATTATTATTATAAGTACAGATTTATTAAAACAACCATCTGGTTATTATCCTTTTATATTCGTTATTATTCGTACTATATTACAAAAATTGAACTTAACTTTAAAAATATAATGAAAAAAAAAATATTCTTTAATAGTACCATAGCAGTCATACCACACCATATCTAACCATACCATATACAACTTCATACCTTTAAAAATAATACACAAATTTATGGCAAGGATATAGAGGAATTATATTAATATAGAGCCTTCTTTTATACATAGATACATAGCATAGAAATAAGCATTGAAGTTTATAATATAAAAGGATATCCTTGTTGACAAGAATTTATTGTATGTCTATATACATATATTTTATCCTCTTGACAAAAAAAAAACAAATCCCCAAAAAAAAAAACATAGAACAAAGAATAAAAGTTTTTACTTTATTTTCTACATTGTTCTTCTATTATATAAAGGAACAATAGTGAGTACATTAGCAAAACATAAATTAATAAAAACAATAACAGCAGAAAAAAAAAAAAAATAAGGAAATAAGTAAAAAAATTTCATCAGTCATAGGGACACAAAATAATGTTCATTTTAACTTTTCTGTTTATACTCCTTCTCTTCCTCTGTCTCTTTCTTCTGCTCTCTCTCTCTCATCTATTACCCTTTTCATTATTTTTTGTGTCGTTTTTGTTTCTGATCTAAAAAAAAAATGATAAATAAGTGTGTGCGACGTTAAATATACCCTCAGTCGTTATTTTCTATATTCATTTATCTACATATATATCTTGATATTTTTTTCGGAAAACATAATAAACAGGCATCAATATGCATCACACAGGAAAAGACGACAAAAAATAAAAGAGAAGAACAAAATATCAAAATATTTCAAATTGCTACTGTTGCCAAGAGTTTGTTATTTTTATTTTCAATCGTTGCCGTCATCGTCATCATCATCGTTGTCGTCGTTATCCTCATTTCTATATCTTGCCATTTAATAACATATATATAGAGATATTTAGTTACCAAGTCTATATATTCTATACTTATATTACTTATATTTATATTTACATTTTATATATGTATGAGTTCATTAAGAAGAAAAAGGATATAAGTCAAAAAATTTATTTTTTTCAAAATTACCTCAAAAATTTAAGTAATTAAAACTGAATCCTGTAAATTTTTATACGATCACTATTTCCTGAATATACTTTAAAGTTATAATACTCGTACAAAAGTATTATAATTTTGAAATTATTTCAAATGAATTTTAAGTAATCACATAAGATCGGATATATTATGATACCAGGATCAAATTTCGACATTTTTCCAAACGCACGAACTTTTATAATAAGATCAAAAATTTCGAATAATTCTGAAATTCAATTTTTTTGACTTTACGGGTTGTTGTTCTCACCATGTAATCGATAAATAGAAGAATTGATAAATTTTATATGCATATTAAATATTTTGTTTGTTGTGTCTATGCCCATTAAAATGACAAACAATGATTAAAATGTTGATAGTATAACAGTATATAAGTATATTTAATAAATAAAGTTGATGAAAATCATTGTGTTATAAATATAGATAATCTTAATAGATATATATCATATGTATATATATATTGATTATTTTGTTGATTTCTATGGTGATTATTATGATATTACATTCTATCATGTCAGTATACTGTTTCCTATATAACACTATTATACTCGTATATATACGAATGTATATATACTATATTGTAATATAGAAAAACTGTGTTTAATAATAATTCAGAAAAATCTATCTATATGTAAATATGCGTACATATGTAAATAAATATATATATATATATATATATATATACATATATATATATATGTATATATATATATATATATATATATGTTTCTGAATTAATGTCAAAGGAAGCTGTATACATACGTACTTTTATATAATACTAAAAACATTATTACTCGTAGTAGCAAGCATCAAAAGGCGGAAAATGAGCAAAAAAAAAACTGAGATTCATTTACAAATTTTAATTCCAATTTCAAAATAAACAAAATTATATATATACATATGCATTATAATTACAGGGTGTTTAATTAGTTTTATAATGCAGTTATTAATATGTTATTGTTATACCCAAAATTTTTAATTATCGATTATGTGATATTAAATTTTGAATTATAATTATAGCGCCACGTACGTATATAGTTTTTGGCTTACTTATTATTAAAAATCTAATTTCTATTCTATATGCATATATACTCGTATATATAAATGTGTATGTACATATACATTCATATTGAAAACTAGTCGAAAAATCATTTAAATTTTAAATTTTTAAAGTAATTTACAATAGTTCTGTAACAAAGATTTGTTTGTTTCTTATTTCTCTTTAAATAAATTTCAATACATTTGAATTGATTAAGTGTTTATTATTTATATATGAACTATTGTATATATTACTGTACAAATTTCATTTAACCCATTAAGAGACGCAAGTCAAACAACAGTTCCTTGTTAATTTAAACAAATATTTTAGTACAGTTGTGATAGATTAGCTCTTTAAATATAGTTAAAGAATTGAAAAAATTAATTTTACTGAAAAAAGTTGTGATGACTGTTAGTTCGTTCAGAGAATTTGCGGAAAAATTTATACTAATTTTTCGAGTGTTATACTCAAAATTTTTTCAATAATTATAAAAAAAATGATTTTAGATTGATTTGTCATTTATCATTTTTATCATTCCCGTAATTGTTCTCAAAATAATCAATTAACTGTTAACTGAAATCAATTGATATTAAATGTAATTACTCATTTCTTAATGATCTACTTGATTTTATAATGTATAAGTATAGAGAACTAGCGTATTTAATTTTGAAATTGACTATAACAAATCCTTTTAACTTAAAAACTTTACAATAACTTCACATTATTTTGAAAATTTTATACATGTTGTATGCACTTCTATTCCAGAGAATAAAAACTTCCTTTTGAATAGAATTAAATACCAAATTATTCTCCATATACATACGTACAAAATGAAATAACGGAAACGTATATATGTATGTGTATATAAATAGAACAAAATATTTTTCCTCAACTACAACAGAAGATGAAAATGAAAAATAATATTGACATAACGTTGATACTTAATAACGATGTTGACGACGATTGTAATAACAGTGATATAATCTTGATGAAAATGATTTTTGATAATGATGATGATGATAAACAGATTTCTAAGAGTATAATATCGCGTTGCTTTATTGTCATTTGATAAATGATAAACTATTTAAGTACATACATGCAAAACATATACACATAATATGGTTAAGTTCAAAAGAAAAATCATCAATGAAAATTTTGGATTTTATTTGTAAAATTGTAACATTAATAAAATATTGAATTCAATACATGTAAACCACTTACAGTTTCGGTTTCTTACTTTGATATTACCGTACTATGAATATAAAAGAAAAAAAAAACAGCAGAAAAATTAAAAATCAAAATTGATTTAGGCAATTTACATTTTCTTTTTTTGTTTTCTTTGTGATTTTTCTTCACCCCATATATTACTTAGCATTTACAATAATATTCCCGTAATTTTTAGCATATTTCCAATAAAATTGTTATCTAAATTCAAAATTTTTCTCTGTTCGTCTATTTAAACGCCTGTTCCCAAAACTTCAGCATTTTTTTTGAGGAATTTTTTTTTGAAATTATTAAAATTTTTTTTTTTTGTTAGATCATATTGTAAGAGAAACGAAACTTTAACAGCTCAAGGACAATAATAAAAAATTTACTTGTTTAGTACTTTGTACCCCCTTCTCTTGATTTGGAAGTTAGAGCATCTCAAAATTAAAATTATAGCAAAAAAATCACTATAAATAAAAAAAATGTGTTTATTACTTAATTAATACTTTTGTCGACGACTACGAGCATAATGTCAATAGTTTTCTGAATTGTATTTTCATCCTAAACGTATGCAACAATTATGGTTTCCTCCTAAAAGTATGCAATTTAAAAATATGTTAAAACAAATTCGTAATTTTACAAAACATTTCACTTTAATTCAACTTTATTAAGAATTTCAGTTATAGTTAAGTGTCTGGTGCTAAGGGTTACATATCAATACTTTTTCTTGATGACTAAAAATGAAAATTTGTAAATTCCACAGAGGGTGGAAAAAAAATTTCTATTTTTTGTTTATTTTATTCTGTTTGACTATCTTAATATTGTCGATGTTCATATGCTCTTGCGATTTTTAATGAAAAATAAAATCAAAATGTTAAAACAAGAAACGAAGGGTGAAGATGTATATGTAAAGTATATTAAGTATTTAAGTACACAAGTCACATAGAAAACAGAACTATATACAAAGAGGGTGCTAAATTTATTTGATGTATATTTTTATATTCCGCTCCAATAGATATTTTCTATATGTTCTCTAAAATCCCATCTCAATTTTATTAAATAAAAACTCTTGTATATTTATTTTCTATTCGTCTAATATTTGAAAAATCAAAATGTGAAAACAAAAAGGGAATTACATAATATTGGTTATTTTATTATTCTATGTGTATAACATTATGTACAGTGTTATACATTATTTAATAAACATATAAACGCATGTAATAGATTTAAATATAAAATATACAAAATAAAATTCGAAATGCGATTGAAAAATCAAAGGGATTGATTTGAAAATAAATACAAAAAAAAATTAAAAAACAAAAGAAAATTTTATGATATGCCCATTAGCATTTCGATCTGGAACATTATTGTGAACGTAAAAAATGTTAACAAATAAAATAAAATCAAAAAAAAAAAAGATTGAATGAACAATCACAAGGGATGATGATGACGATGAGATAGAATAATTTATTTAAAATTTTTATTTTGATTTTCTGATCCGCATCAAAATCGGGATCAAAAAAATAATAGCAGCATATAGGGAAAACAAAACAAAATTTTAAAATTTCACCCTCCCTTTCTTTTCTGTAGCATTTTTGACCGTATTTCTCACCCACCACCAATCACTATATAAATATCTACATGTACATATGTATATACTATAAAAAATTTAAATTGAAATAAATTTAAAATTAAATGGGTAAAAACATAGAACTAAGTATAATATTAAAACGGTGCATTGAAATGTGACTGACACATTTTTATTTTTTTCAATTCTTTTGTTTTCAGTATAACACTCTCTTGAGAATTATTTTATATGCGCCGGTTAATGCCCATGTATATAATTATAATGTGTACATTGGTAGGCATGTTGTTAGTATACCGTATATAATATTTAATATAGGGCGAACAGACAAAGAGAGCATTATTTTACAGTATGATGACTACCATTTAAAAAAAAAAAAACATAACCAATTTGCAATAATATCCCAATTTTCATTTTTGGTTGTTTCCTTTTCTCTTTTGTTTTTTTTTTTTTTTGAGTTCTTGCTTAATGGAGGGTGGATTCTGTGTATAATCACATGTATATCTATAACTTATATAAATGGTAATAATAACATGTAAGGGTTTTTTTTTTGTGAAAAAATATTTTTCCATTATTGTATATATAGAGTTTATATTTTAACAAATTTTGCACACTTTATAAGGGTTGGTCGATTTTAGTTGACACAGACAGCAACATTTTCATATTCTATATATCTGCATGCATCTATACATGGTATATATATAGATAAAAAGGATTTAAAGCCATTAATTAGATATGGTATAAAAGTTATGTAGTAATTTTCTAGAGTCAAGTATAATATTAAAATATAATTTTAGTGTCTATATATATATATATAGAAATAAGAAGATATGAAGGAGGGTTATGTTATATGAACAATTTGATAGATATAAATGAACGAGGGTTAATAAAATAAAGAAATATTATGATATATACCAGGGTGTTATATATAGATAAAGTAAATTTACGAATATAAAAATAGGGTAAAAACAATTTTTTTTTGAAAATTAGTATTGTTGCATATTGCCGTGCACACATCCATTCACATACAGTCATCTTAAATATAGTTAGAACTTTTGAAAAACAATTTGAATTTGACCAAAGATAATACACAAATTAAAAAAAAAAAAAAAAAAAGCAGCAGTTAGTTCAATGAGGTGCACACTTTTCATTCAAATAACACAAATAATTTTATCAGAAGGGCATTAGAAAACTTTTTTTTTAATCAGAAGTGAACTGTGAACCACATTTTGTTAATGTATACATGACATAAAATATTCAATATCTCTGGAGAGATAATAACAAACATTCAAAAAAAAAAAACTTTATATTTTTAGTCAGACTTATTCCTTTAAATAAAAATAAAAAATTGTTGAAGGTGGTGATATTGCATTCTATACACAAGATTATCTTAAGTAATTGTGTACACGACAGAATCATATTTTTATATATACACATATAAATTATATGAACAGACCTAGGAATATTAAAAAATATCTTTTCGGTTGGATAATTTTACGAGGACAGACACGTGATTATTTTATTTCCAACTATTTTAATAACAGAAAAGGGGGCCGTCATCTTCATTATTATAAAATAAGAATAAAAATTGAGGTTTCAAATTTATTCTATATATATAACATATATATATAACATATATATATAACCTATATATACCTATATATAACCTCAGACATACCTAAATAATATATATATAAAATAGCTGTGATATGACAATTATTTTGTATTTGATTTGGGATTTCAAAATAAAAGTAAATTTTTATAAATGTATAAATTTTGTGTATACTTATATGTTGGCGTGTTATTATAAGGGATTGTTTTTATAGTAAGTATTTAATGATTTCCAGATGAATTAATATTGAAGAGAATAATATTATATATATGTATATAAGTATTGATGGTGATGGTGATTTCACTTCGTCACACTCTTCTTTCAAATAAACATTAATAATAACATTTTAGATAGTAAAAAGGCAAAATGATTTTAATGTTATACATTTTCTAAAATAAAATAAAAATTAAATAAAATACCATAGGGGGGCGAAACAGTTTTAAACTTCTAAATACAAAAATTATGTAGAAAATGAAAGCAGAAATTAATAACAGAAATCGGTGGTGCGGCGGTGTGTAAAAGGACTTTGTTGTTATTGGTGTTCTTGTTTTTTTTTTTTTTTTTATTAAAAAATTAATTTTATAGATAAGTGTGCCAACGGCGTCAACATTTTTCTTCATATTTAAGTGATAATATTCAAATATTCGTTGTTTGGTTTTGGTTAGTTTGTTGAATGAGTTTAGTATAATAAAAGTACGAAAAAAAAGAGGGCGAATATTAATGAAAGAGAAAAAAAACAACTCTCTTATGTTAATTTCAATTCCTTTTAATTTATATTACAAAATTTTATGTTTTTTTAACCATATAGAGATGAGGAGGATTTTTTTTTTTGTTTAATTTCCCCTGATTTATTCATTTGCAAGTATTGCTTTTATTTTTAAAATAAATCAAAAAACAAAAAAGATTAATTTTATTGAAATGAGGGTAAGTCAATCAAACAATCTAATTTTTTTTTCATATTTTTAAAAATTCGTGGGATGTTTTTTTGTAATAATATTATTATATAGGTTAGAATTAGATTATATTGTATACTATACTATTATGAGAAAATTAATTTAGTAAATAAAAAATTTAAATGAAATTTTAAGATTAAAATAAAATAAAGCTCTCATATAGGAGAGTAAAAAATTTTATTGTTTAAATAGAGAAACTGAAAATTTCAATTATAATGCCTAATTATATTAACAGCGGCAATTCTGCAGCTTATTCTGATTGATTTGTGTCAGATATTTTGTTATATATAAAAAAAAAAATATACGCGTATTGTTTACGTCATAGCACGCTGTCAATTCTATAGTAAATTATGAGTATTAAATGACATTTAAAAATAGTGAGAGCATATTCCCAAAAAAATTTTTATGTTTTAAGCATATTCATCCATGTTTGTTTTTGAGTTACTTAAAAAAATGTTGCAGGAACTTCACAATCAAATATAATATAGAATATTATTTTTCTATGCAATATAAAATTTTCGGAGGTTATTAGAGTTATTAGAATAAAGTTTTCTCTGCCTCCTTTTGGTGTATGATCTTTCTAAATGTACATATATATTTGCTCGAAAATTGTGATCAATTTTTCAAAAATATTATTTGTTTAAGTAATATTCCTCCAAAATGTATGCAATATATACAATCCTCCAAAATGTATGCAATATAAATCTCTAATTTTTATTTTTATCGTACTGTCTATTTTGGATAATATCTATAAGTATATCATTTTATTTATTCTATAAGTATATATCAGTTTAAATAATAGTAATACTTAATATGATATTAAATCCCTATTCATACACAACACTTGACATATATATGTATATATGAGGAAATTTAAAATAGATGAGGCGAATATTAAAATAAAAATCCTCATCCTTAAATATTAATAATATTGTCTAAAGAATTAAAAAAAAAATATTTTTTGTTTTATTGAAATTATAATTTTTTTTTTTTCGTAAATAATAATAACACTCAAATGCACAATTTAAGGGTATAAAATAAAATTATACTTCATAAAAATCAGTGAACAATGTGCGATTTTTATTAAAATAATAACAAAGAAAAATACAAAATCCAAACTAAGTAATCGTAATTCCTGTTAGACACAAAATAAAGCAAAAAGATTTAATATACCTACTAATATCCACTCTCACTCTCTCTTTCTCTAATAATATTAATAAATTTATAAGCATACGAAAAAGAAACGGGAGGAAAAAAAATTAAAGCTATTAAAACTATAAATATTTTTGACCTCCTTTTTTTTCTCTTTTTTTCTTTCTATCAATAATAATCGACATATTTCAAAACATAACAAGGCTCACAGCACACACACAAAAAAAATGTGGAAAAAAAAAACATATAAAATCTCGTTTTTCGTTTTTGTTTTTTTTTTATTACATGAAAGCATGCATAACATTTTGGAGGTATATTTATAATCTTCTAAAATCCCTCAACATAATAATCATTATAATCATGATTATCATCATCATCATCATCATAATGATAATAAAAATCGTCATCATCATTATCATTCAATATTTTTTTTTTTTTAAGTTCACTGTTGCCTTTAATAAATTAAAATTTATTTACAACGATACCCATCATTTAATGCTTGTCTGATGACTCTCCCATACATATCCTGAATTCACACTTTCATCAATATATATACATAAATAATAAGTGAGTATACAAAAAGCAAAATTCAAAATGTAAAAAAGAAAAATGGAAGGATGAAAACAAAAACGAAAAGTGAGTTATAGATGATGAGAGAAGATAAAAAACAACAAAATTTTACCAACAATAATAACACAAAAAAAAAAAAATGGAAAATCTATTTTAAATATTCAGTATCAGTATATCCTTATTGTTTATTCAATCTGAATACTGATTCCTTTCTCTCTTCTTAATTCCATACGTATTTTATGGGTTTTTGTCTATACTATACACGTTATTCATTTTTCTCATTCAAAAATTTCCATATACTTATATCTAAATATTTACGATACATTTTTCTCTATTATATTATCATAACAGATACCTACATATATGTACCCTGCATACGAATATATTTAGATATATTGCTTCTTAATAAGCCACCCATTATTTTCTGGCTGTCATCACCACTCCTTAGTGAAACAAAACACAATGCAAAAAAAAAAAAAAAAAGTGAAAATATACAATGTTTTCCCATAATGTATTCATTCTCTCTCAAACCATTGCAATATTATAAAATAAAGAGAAAATATGAAGAGAGAAGTCGGGGGGAGGGAAAGAAAAAGAGAAATATATATACTTATAAATCGGAAAAGAAAAGAACAGGCATAATTCCACTTTTGAAGCCATAAATTCGAATATTAGACATGAGCCAAAAAAAAAAAAACATAAAAAAAAGGGAAAATAAATAAATAAAAAAAAAGGATATGAGAAAAACCGAAAAAAAACGGAAAACTTAAAAAAGGGAAAAATTTCCATAAAAGAAAAGAAAAAAAAATTAAGTTCAAGGAGTCAAAAAAAGATATTATCATATCCTTTAACAAAAAGCAAAAAAAAAATTGAATGAATGAATTTTAGAAGGATAAAATTTCTCATATACTTATAGACCTATTTATATATACCCATATAAAAAATATTGTATATACTTGAGACGTATTCCGAAGCAATGTAAAGAACTAGAACAGTTTCTTAAGATTTTATATAAAAATGATTTTCAAAATTTCAAAGAAATTTCTAAATTAATTTTGTATTTCTGCAAAATTCTAAACAATAAACATTGGAAAAATTTTCAAAAATAAATTTTAAAATATTGCAAAAAAAAACGCTTTGGAGAATTTGGAAAACGTATTGGAAAATGTATGGAGAAAATAGAAATATATCTAAAAGCCTTGGAAAAAAATCGGGAATAAATTTAAAAATGTTTTCCACAAAAATTCAGAAAAAAACAAAAATCGAAACTTTGGAAAAAATATTGGACAGAAGTTAAAAAATTTTCAAAAGATTGGAAATACCATTGGAGAGTTTTGGAAACAAATTGTAAAATATATAAGAGAAATGCGTTCGGAATATTTTTTAGTCAACGTTGAAAATTTTACTGCAAAATATTAAATTATCAAACCTCCCGTATTTTAAATCTTACTCGTAGGACTGAAATTCGGAGAAATTACGAATTTCAAAATTGTGAATTCCGATGTAGTAGAATATTATTCCGAATTTCGGAATAGAGTAATAACGAATCACACTCATAATGAAATTTTCAAGCGTTGAAAGCCAGTATTCTTAAGAGTGATCGGTTAATTTTTTAAAATTTGTGTTTATTCATTAATTGAGGAAAATGCAAGTATGTATTTAGTAAAATTTAAGTATTTTATTAATATTACGTCAAAATTTTCTTAAAGGAAAAAGAGTTCATTTTTATTAAATTTTTTTTTCTAATGTTTATTAAAACGTGTATTATTTTTTTAATTACCTACTATGAAATTTGAAAAATTAAAATGTTAACCAATTGGCAGCTGTAATAAAATATCGATTTTATCACTCCGAAAAATAATGTTGCCATTGCAGATTTATCTGTTATATAATATTATCTCCACAAGTGAAATTTATAATAACTCAAAAGTCTAGATGCGTAACTTAGTTTGAAATCTGTAGAATTTCGCAGAGTGAAATTCACAATAAGGGTGAATCTCAATCAAAATAAGTTTCGAATGATTGAAGAAATTTCGAAATAAATTTTGGTGATATTTTTTGTAAGACAAATTTCATAATTACGGTGATACTTGATTTTTCATTAAATATTGACCGACTGAAATTATTCTAGATTTCTATGGTATATGATTTTTCTTGTTTATTAAGTTTATAACGAACAATTAGAGCTTCAAACTGTTAAACTGAGCTATTTAGTTAAATTTACAATAAATTAAACTCAGTGATTTATCAAAAAAATGAAAGACTTCAAGAAAATTTCAAAGAACATTTTATATTTCTTCATTTGTTAAGTTTATTCATATGAAAATCATTTGCCAAAATAATAAAAAAAAAAAAAAGAAAATCAAAATTGAGAATTATTAAAAACAGTTATATAATGTATTAAAAATCAAATATAAATATTAAACTTTTTTTGTTTTTTTTTTTGTTTTTCCTTTTTTAAACATTTTTTATTGATAAATATTTTCAAATTTATTTCATAAATCAAAATCCACTTCAACCATAACTTATTGATTTCATATACATATGATATATATGATATATATATATATATACATATATATATGATATATATATGATATATATATATATGATATATATATATATATGATATATATATATGATATATTTATGATATATATATGATATATATGATATATATGACATATATATGATATATATGATATATATGATATATATATGATATGATATATGATATATATAATATATATGATTATTCTCCCATGATGTTTTTGTTTTGTTCACAGTGGAGCGTTAAATGAGCTCAATATCTATTTTATGGAATTCAATAACTCCGTATTGAAGGATCTGTACATATTTCACATACATGTGTGAAGACATAATATTCAGATATGTGTTTAAGGGAAAAAAAATTTTTCAATAATATTTCAATCACTTTTTTTTTTCGTTCTTTTTCAATATACGAGAAGGAATCGAAAGGAATAAAAAATCATACAAAAAATTTACCCTCAAATTTTCCTGTTTCATTTTTTTTATTTTGTTGTTTCTCAGAACATCTTCATGTTTAAATGAAAACCAAAACATTTTTTTTTTTTTTTTATATCAAAAATCATCCATTACTCTTTTTATGTTTCTTACATGTTTCTCATATATCCTTCTTATTCAAATTTATATTTATTGTGTATTTTACATACAAACACATACATATATGTATGTATATAAGATTTATGTTTATATTTTATACTTATGTCTTCTTTCTTTTTCAATATTATACACAATATAACTTTTTCTTAATTCAGAATATCTTCACTTTTTTCTCTTATATTTTTCTTTTTCAATTTTTCTCTTTGTTTGTTCGGCTAGCTCTTCCTATTTAATATTTTACTTTTTCGTTTACAAAAATTTATTCTTTATTTTCATCTTTTTTATAAGAATTTCAAATAAAATCTAATATATATATGTGTACTTGGAATTATTGTATCCTTAAACATGTACGTGACTGTATGAATGCTCCCTATACAAATGTACGTAATCATATATCAAGATAGAAGAACAAGAGATTTTTCGTTTTCTTATTACTTTATATTTAGAACCAAGAAATATAAGGAATATGTGTACATAAATATAAACACTTAAATATATGTTTTTTTTTCATATATCCTTTTGTTAGTTTTTATATTCAATATAGCTTTAAGGATCCAAAAAAAAAATAAAATAAAAAAAGGATCCACATTGTCTGAACATACCATTCTTAAAAATAAAATGAAAATAACAGATCTTTCATGTCTTGTTGATGGTTGTGTATACATGTGGGTAAATAAAAGAAAAAAAAAATTTTTTTTTTGCAATAAAAAAAATTAAATTTTGACTTCAAAATATTTTTTGGGGGTAAAAAAAATAAAGAAAATAAAAATGCAAAAAATAAAGAAAATAAAACCAGAAACCATAAAATACATAAAAAAAGAAAGAAAAAGAAACACAAAAAAAAAAAATAAGATAAAATATAAACAGCGGCAACAACAAGGGTTCCAAGGGTTAATTTCAATATCACCACCGCCAATATCTCCCTATAACATCTTTCTCCTTATTTATTTTTCCTTCTATAATATTTTCGCCATATCCTCTCTTTCCTCTTTCCCCTCTCCACTCTACACTCTACACTCTACACTTGCTTTCTTATAAGACACTAGAAAGAAAATATGCAACAAAAAGGCAAGACACGACATAAAGATGAAAGAAACAACATACGAGTACAAAACAAAAAAAAATTTATTGGAATTTCAAATTTCAAAATATTAACCCCAAAAGAAGCAAAAGAATATATTATGGGGCCCAAGATTGTAAATATAAATATGTATTTAGAGATAAGTGTGTGTGCAAATATATGCATGTATTTACATATTTGTATAACTTGTTTAACATAAGTACTTATATATAAATGTATGAAGAATATATAAAAGAATAAATAAAATGACAAGAAACATAAGAAACTTTACAAATAAAAGATAAAAAAATATATATAAAATAATAAATATGAGAACAGGAAAAAATCTTTATACAAAACAAAGACTAGTGACTATAACAACATGAAAAAAACAAAAATCTTTTTCGACTTGACATATCCTTAAAGGAGAACATTATTACATACATACATACATACACATATTTTTGATTTCAATATGAAAATACTTTAAATACAGTGACGATTCGATGAAATAATCGCTAATTGTCTTCTCAAAGAACTACGCTACTATTTATAAAAAAATTTCAAATTTTGCAAACGCAGAAAAGTAGTGGTTAGATTTTTTTGCCGTGGAACACCATATTTGAACTTTAAGAAAATAAAATGGGTGTTAAAATTTACCGTTACCTTAAATCCGTTTTTTCCAAATTTTTAATATCGTATTTCTTCTAGACCAAGCTGGAGGAGTCTAAAATTTTAGCAGCTTTTAGAGAGTAATAAATACGTCATAAATTTCGTTAGAAGAAAATTTTTTTCCACCTCTACCCCCTCTGAAGTTATCACTTGTTGAAATTTGTAAAATTCAAAACTGCAAACTTTCCCAAATTTCTATAAATGAAGGAAACTAACGGTAAATGCTATACCATTAAAAAATATAATTATTTATTTTAACGCACGCAATTAATCCTTAAATTGGCAATAATTGTTCTTTTTTGAAAATTGCATATATGGTTCATCCTAAAGGTATGCAATTTTCACAATATATTCGTATATGAATAAAAGTAATTTTAATAATGTAGTAGCTGCACAGATGGCTTTTCAAAGTAGTATTTTCACTTGTCAAAATACAAACCATTGGTTTGACCCAACTCTAATATTTGAATTCATTCACAATATTATGTGTTAGTTAAATTGCATATCCATAGGGATTGCAAATTCTTTGAATATCAAAAAAATTTTCGATTAATTTTATGAATTTTTTTTCATACAATAAATCGAAAACTTATACCAATTAAATATAATATTTCCGACTTCAATTGCTTAAAATATTTTAACATTATTCTAAATTAATTTAACCCTCTACTGCAATGGATGTAATATGCATATATACATACACATATATGGTCAAACTAATAATTTCAAATTAAATAAATTGCAAATTTTTTACTACAAAAAATTGTTATGTAATAAAGAGAAATAAAGTTCAAATAATGAAATTAATAAAAATTTCTTAATTTACAATTAAAATAATTTTGTTTTTTAAACATTTATATATTTTTTTGCATTAAAGGGTTAAATATGAAGGCATAAAATTTTATTTTATAAAAATAAAGCCAAAGGCATTTGTTAAAGACATTTTAATAAAAATATTGAAAAATTACAGAGTGTCAGGCGAGTATAGACTGTTAATCCATATCAAATATAATTATAACCTATATATAAGTGATATACATGTATATCACATATGAACATTTGATTTCTTCTTTAAATATACACATATTATTTATATATATATATAAAATTTAAATAAAAATATTCTTTGAATCAACCAACTCTATACAATATATTCTCTGTTTTGTCTCGTAAAATAAAAATAGAAATAAAATAAGAGAAAAAAAAACCCCAAGTTGTGTGCTTAGAATAAATAAGTAAACAACTTAACGTTGAATTGATATAAAAGCAATTCTAGAGAGAAGACAGAGAACACAGCAAAAAAAACAAACAAGTGTTAGCTCAGATATTTTTCTGATATACACATATACTCGTAACATACACACATGAATACAATTTAAATATTAACAAGTGTACTTTATATGTTTATTTGAAATTTTATACGTATACCGCATACTTAAAATATCACAATAAGAACATGAGTACAAAAAAAAAAAAAAATAAGGAAAATAAAAAATAAACAAGTAAAAGGATAAAATCGTATCGTGAAGTATGCAATAAATTTTTTCTTTTTTTTTTTTTTATCTTTACCATTCTGTTCTAAGTTTTTCTTTTTTTTTTTACCATATTGTTATACTCTTTTACTCTTTGCAATCTATTTAAAGGTTATACCCTTATAAGTCATTGTGGTGTATCTTTTATAACAACAATTTTTTTTTCTTTTCTCTTTTTATACACAAACATTATGTGCAGAATACTAGATAGATGTCAAGTAACATATAATATATATATATATATATATAGAAGAGGTCTAAAAGAGTTTAGAGACTCCTTTACGAAATTGTTATGAACATGGGACAGGAAAAAAGAAAAGCAAACAAAAAAAAAGGAAATTCTTAGTATGTTTTTTTTTTGCTCTTAATATTTTTTTTTTAATACATATACATTTGAAGTGACAAAAGTTGTTATCCTTGCAAAGAACAAGAGTCATTCCATAAGGATTTTAATTTTATGGTAGTTTTTTTTTTCTTTTATGTGCGGGAACACAATTTTTCATTTGTATTTTTTATTTTTTAAGTCATATAACAGTTTCTCTGTCTTTCCTTTATATACATATACTTATATATATGTTTACTCGTATACAGTCTGTCGTACAGTGACACAAATATACAAACAATTACACAGAGTATTTAATGTTTTCTACTTATATGGTTATAAAGTTTGTATTTTTTTTCTCTCTCTCTCTTTCTCTTTATGTTTTTCTTGTCTTTTTTTTTTTGCATTTTTCTTTCACTTATTTGCTGTCGTTTCGGGTTTTCTTGATTTTTTTTTGTTGTTTTTTTGCTTTGCTTTTCGGGTCGGGGCCATTTTACTTAAAATTTTATGATAGAAAAACAATAATAAGAAAAGAAGGAGCGGATCGGAAGAAAAACAAAAAAACAAAATACGAAAAAAAACAAGAAAAACTGTGAAAACCATTTTAAGCATTTTAATCGGTGGAATGTTTTTTTTTTTTCTTATTTTATTCTTTTGGAGCTTTCCTTTCGTTTTTTTTTTACTGTTTTCTCTGAATAATTTCATTTTCGTGATTTTGGACGATAAAAGAAGAGTGTTTTTTGGGGGGCTGAACCGTATATATACATGTATACTTAGTAAGAACTTAAACTTGGTGATTTGAAAAATAAAGAGATTTTTTTTTTTTATTTTTATTTTGCTTATGGTCTTATATGTTGAAAAGTGATGGATGATATAAGTTTGGGGACATGTTTTGTATTGGAACGATGAAAAATAATGTTATATAAGTTAATATATTATATATATTTCTATTATTATACTTAAATGTATAACAGTTTTTATGTATAAACATGAAGACAAAAAAAAAAATATAAAAATAATATTTAAGTATGTTTCATGTCTGATTTTCTTCTCAGTTTGATCTTAATAGACTCACTAAAGATTGTTAGAACGAATAAATTTTTTATATTTTTTTTTTGCTGTTATACGGAACTGACAAAGATATATTTACGAAAGGAGGGAACAGATAACTGAAAGAGGAAAAAAAATTAAGGAGAAAGAGTAAAAAAAGAAGAACTAGTGAAAGAAAGCACATCGCTTGTAATCACCATAATATAAACTTAATATGTTTGTATTCCCATTTCATCATGTTGAATTTTAACAAAAGATTTATTTTTTTTGGTACATACATATATGTATCTATATATGTATATATGCAAAAATATCTCTGATATTGTTCATGTTCTTTGGCTCCTTAAAGCTATTATTGGTACTTTACTTGTGTTATACGTGAAAGAGCAATCAAAAAAATGTTATAAAATGAAAAATAAATTCTATATACTTACTGTATGGGTACGTGGTGATAATTGAAGTCAAATTAACTTTTAAAAAAAGTTTATTTTTTTGTTTTTTTTCATTCTTACTTATTATATGGTTTTGTTGTTTTGTACATAATATGAAAAATTGTTACATTTTAAATAAAACAACATAATAATAATAATAGCATGTACAAAAAAAAGGATATTTTGTATATTTTAAATAAATATGTAGAGATTTTATTAAGAGTTCTGTATTGTATGTATAAATAATATATAAGTGTCTACTTAAAATGAATAATATTATATATGAAATTGAAGGGGATGAATGGAAATGTTAATGTGTATGTATATGAATTACAAATTGCTTATTTTATTTTCTCTAGAGTTTGAATTTAATACAGGAATAGAAAATGTTTTATTTACTTTTCTTTACAGTTTTCTCTAGGGTAATAGAATTATTTAGGCAACTATATATTTATATTTAAAAGTACAAAATTTGTTAATAAACTCAATTTTATTGAAAGTTCTTTTGACAAATATTAATTGACCTTCACTACAAAATTGTTGTTCAATTTTACACCCTTAAATATTTTATAACTAAATTATTCTTATTTTGGTTCCGCCACCCTCTTCCCTTATATATTTTGAATATAAAAACCTGGTTTCCTAAATTAAATAAAAATAAACAATAACAAAAATGTGTAAACACGCAAAATAGTTTTCTTTTAATTTCATTGATTTTTTTTTTCCTTAAATAATTTTTATTGAGAATTTTTTGTATTTTTTACTGTTTTACTATTTGTTTATTGTTTTTATTGGTTTATTAATTCACCCTAAAATAATAAACTATAAAAAAAGAATTTAACATAACCATAAAATGACGATTAAAACTTTAACCGTAAAAAAAACCCCATCACACTTTCTCAAACAGTGGAATTAGACTACATGAAAATTCGTTTGCAAGATCATTTGTGACCATTTGAATGCCACTTTTATATTTGAATAGTCTTAATTACTTAATGTTAAATTCGGTTTACTAATAATATACCTATGCATAGCACACTTTCGACGAACATTTACTTATAGGTCATTTTTCTTCTTAATCTACAATTTTAATCTATAAAATAAATAGAAAAAAAAATAAACTCGACCTAAGCATGAAATATTAACAATAACAATTAAATTTCACCTCTAACTATCGAAGTTATTCAATCAACAAAAATGAACTAAGTACTAAACAAAGTATTCATTATTCGCACGGCCTATAATACAAGAAAACTAGAAAAAAAACGGAAGTTATTAAAAACCTTATATAATAAAAAAAAAAAAAAACACTCTAATAACCCCATATTTCCACTTTTTCATCATCATCACCACCATTATCATGATTATTAGTTATTATAATGGTTTTATTATTTCAATAACCTCATAATTTACAATTATTTTAACCCTAATGTACGTACTTACATATTATATCATATATTATTTTAATAAAACATTGCTATGTAAATAATGAAATAAAAATAAATTGTATACAATTTTGATCAAATTAAAATTAATATATATCTACATATATATATATACATAAATAAATATACTACTATATATATATATATATATATCAGTATATATCTATATATATCAGTATATATATATATATATATATATATATACTGATATATATACTTATATATCTTACTTCTAATATATCACAAGTTCACTCAACTTTAACATAACTTCGTGTTAATAATTATTTTCTTTCTTTATATATAAGTAGGTAGGTAGGTAAATGTCAAACTTAACATTTCATTCCATTGAATTAAAATTCCGTGCCCATTCATGGTAATAAAACAAAAACAGAAAATAAAAATTTATAACAATTTTGTTAACCAATTTTTGACAGTTAAATAATATAAATAAGTAAATAAATTGAAATAAAAAAAAAAAAAACAAAAACAAAGTATTAATGGGTATAGACCAATTAACAATCAAAATATCATTTTCAGATACTAAAAATACGGATTCAATGGAATTCTTTTTTCATTTTTTTGTTTTTTGCCTCTCCGCCTTCTTTCACATATCTTCACCAATATTTATAATAAATTATTTAGTTATACATAGGTATATACCCATCCTACCAAAGTTATTTTACTTTCAAAACTTCTAGTTATTGTTTTCATATTAATAGTAGTAAGTAGACAATGGTGAAACGCAATTTGTTTCATTCACACTCACAAAAAAAAAAAGAAAAACAACAAAAAGAAATGTAAAAGAAAATTAAAGAATGACTAAGCGCCTGCAAAGAATAATTCTGTTAAAAACAATCATTAAGTAAAGTAAAATTCATAAAGAAAGAGCAAGTCAAGCATTAAGTTTAAATGATTTTGAGGGGTGAAATTTTTTAGAATTTAATCTATATTACAAAGAAATAATTAAGTAAATAACATTTTTATATAGAAAAGAAATATATAAAGAAATAAATGTGAGAGGGGGAATTTAATAAAATATAGTCTAGCAATTTAATCTTAATATTTATACGTACACGCTTTATAAAAATATAAATAGTGAGGGTACAGTAATCACATCATATACATACATTGTATACACAATTACATTAATTTGTAAAACGAACATTTTATTTTTATTGTACACACAAAAACTAACCCATAATATCCAAAAATTAGTTTTCTTTTTGTTATATAAAACGAATGTGACACTAAATATCAAGATTATTAACAATATGTTGTTAACAAAAAAAAAAAATCCCATTTTCTTCGTTGATAAGGGCTGCTCTTTTTTGTATTCTGAATATAAGAGTCCCTCTATCGTCTTTTTTTATATGTAAAATATATGTAAAAGAACCCTTTTTAATAAATTATTTATTATAATTTTTTTTTTAATTTTTCTTCTTTAACCTTAATTTCTTCCTTCCATCATTAAAAATTGTGAACATAATATAGAATTAAATCTAAATATTAGTGTAAGTACATTGCACACGCCATAATTTTTTTGTTTATTTTATTTATATTTATTATTAAAATACATATACAGTAAAACTATACAGACATATATGTATAAGTAGGTATGGAGATATGCGTACGCGTATATAGTTATGTCAATTTACACTTATATTTTAAGCATATTTTTTTTTTGCTTAACCGGGGCATTTAAGTACATAAATTTTCTCATTTCTCTACTCTTAACTGTACTATAATATTTTTTTTTCAACTCTCTCCTTTATTACTTATTCAGTTACTATTATAAACATTAAATTCATTAATATAATATATTGACATACAATTATACATTATGTATATGTAAGTATGTAGCTGTATGTTTATGCTTTAACATAAGCATAACTTCTTTTTGTAAATAACTCTTTCGACAAAACTCCCCTAACTAAAAATTATTACGTAGTATAACGTTCACGTACCATACACATATCTACACAAATTTATACTTACAATATATTATATTCCTTCTTACACATTTTAACATAATAATAAAAAATAAATTTGAGTTGAACTGGAATAATAACTCAACTCAATTTAATTCAACAAAAAACAAAAAAAAAACAAAAAAAATATTACAAAACATTAAGTCAAGCTAACCAGCCAAAAGGCCACTCAACCGTAACAAAATCGTTGTAGATGATATCTTTCCTCTTGTTCAAAATGAGTAGTAAACGAATGTTGAATTGAAACGAGGGAAGAGAGTGAAAAATAAGAGAATGTGTAATGAAAATAACAAGAAGAAAGAGGAAAAAAATTTAAATATGCAACCCAGTGGAGTAGAAGAAGAAGAAAAAGAAGAAGAGTGAAAAAAAAAACCGTAATGAACTGTAAAGATTTTTAACTGTTACACTTTACCATAAATTATTATACAAACACAGAATTTATATAACAATAATATATACACACATCACACACCAATTCCTGTAAATAATAAAATGAATAAAGTGTTGATAAGTTTTGTAAAATGCTTTTTTTTTTTTGCTAAAACTTTGTATTGTTTATTTAAATATTATGTCAAAAAAAAAAGTGGGTATAAAATTTACTCTTACACAGTTATACCGTTATAGCAATGTCATATTTTGTTGAATAATGAAAACAAAATCACAAAAATTAAAAAAAAAACAAAACAAAACGTTAAAGAACAACAATGTGCTCTTTTCTTTTTTAAATGACTTAAGAAAGAAGAAAAAAACCTGACGTTTCTCTGACATTTTATGATTAGAAATTACTTTGTTTTTTTTTTTTTATCTTTTCATGTTTTTCTTTTCACTTTCCTGTTTTGCAACATAATTTCCATAATTTCCTAACGTTTTTTTCTTTTTTTTGTTTATTTTATTCTTTCTTCTTTACTTTTTTCATTTTATTTTTTTACCTCATAATAAATACCACCGAAAAAAAAAAAAAATTGGGTTGAATGCCGCACAATGATGAAAAAGAAAATAACGGGAAAAAAAGATGGATGATAAACGAAAGGGATGAAAATCATTATTATTCACCCCTTTTTATTATTCGTTTTTTGGGATATTTTTTTGTCGAATCAAAAAAAAAAAAACCAATAAGAATAATAAAGAGGAAATAAAAGAGAAAAGAGAAAAAAATTATTCGTTGATCAAGTCAATTTAAGTAATTTTGTTTTTTTTTTTCGAAGTTCGAACCTTTTACTAAAAGTTGAAATTAATAATAACATAAGAAGGTCATTTTAGATTTACCATGACAGCAAAAAGAAAGAGCATACGATATAACAAAGCATGTGGTAAACGGATAGTTTAAAACAATGAATAGAGTCACAAATTTGATAGATGAAGAAAGTAATTTGACATTTGATGATTTTAATGAAATTAATAGAATTGGTATTTTTTAAAGGCATATTCTGTCACTATTGAAAGTTCACGGCCTAGATAATGTCACATACATATGTAAATCAAAAAAAAAAACAATAATTTGACAGATCATTCAATGTAGTGACATAAGAGTGAAATTTTCTGACACGATCACCGATTCTTATAAAATTTTTATGTTAATTAAAATGATTGATGAAAATTTGATATTTTTATTTGTTTTAGAGAAATGATTAAGAGATTTCAAAATCTCATATATTTTATTTACTGTAACGTCAAAAAACTGTCAAAAAACTGTCAAAAACTTTTACCGTTGTTAATATTGCAATTCACAAGTTTCAAACGAAATACCAAACATATAATACCCGAATATATTGTATGCTATTTTAATTTGTATTTACATATACAAAAAAAGAGTAAATGAAAATGAAAAAGTATAAAAATAGTAAACGCCATTTTAATTTATATCCTTTTTGAGTAAACAAGATAAAAAAAAATAACCCAAAAGAGAACTAAAAAGGGAACACAATTTGACAAAGTGTACATTTGGGGAAAGAAAGATTTGAAAATTTGATATTTTTTTTTGGAACATGAGAATCTCGTAAAAAGCAAAATAAGGAAAAAAAAAATTTTTTTAGTTTTCAAAACATTTTTATCGCAAAATTCAAAATAAAAAAAAAGAGAAAAAAATATATGCAAATTGAGAGAAAAACAAAAAAAAAAAGAATGGGCAGCACTTTATTTACACTTGAATTACATTTTTGTTTTTTTGGTAAAATAATGTGACAACAATACACACATTTATATACTATTACTCTCCTCTCTTCTTCTTTCTCTTTTACGTTTTAATGCAAATTTATTATACCTTTTATATAAGTTGTTATATGAACGTATGTGTATTGTAGCCAAATATATTTTATAAAAATTTTCACTGTTGATAATTGAATGAATGAATTTTCTGTCCTTAATTTATTCCAATTGAAAATTTGATGCGGTTTTCGTGCAATGTACCGTATCATATATCCGAGAAAAAAAAAAGAGAAAAAGAGAGAGAAAAAAAAACAACGCCACAAATTAATAATAAATTTTTGATAAAACTCAAAGAGGACGAAAAAATTTTTATAAAATAATTACAAAATATATGTAATAAATTTTTTTTTTTTTATATTGATATGTGATCAGATTTTTATTGAAAAAATGTCGCGACACTTGAAGATTAAAACGGGAAGTTATAAAATTAATTGAATGTCATATAATATGATATGCTTCAAAGATTTTCTGATCGATAATATTAAGTGAAGTGCGTTAAAAATTATGGCAAATATGAGAGAAATAATTCAAATATATATATATGTAATATATATCTCAAATATATATATATATACATTTTGCGATATATACATATGTATGTATATAAAGACGCATGAACTAAATATATAATGAAAATATAAGTGGACTGAGAAATTAATTTCATGTCATAATTACTTTATCAATATATAGAATACAACAATAATATCACTGGTATATCAAACATACATACGCATATGTATATAAATAATATGTTTGTAATCGTTCATTATAATATAAGGTACAGTAAATAATTTTATAATTGATTACATTACATAGCATATTAATTATTATCTGTTATACGTATGTGTGTTAAAATAAAATGGAAAATTTTAAAGAAAAATTTTTTTATAATTTTTTTTTTTTTTTGAAATTTTTTCACTTATGGTAATGAAAAATTTAATACGTGTCTGTGAATAACCAAGACATGTTAATGATTTAAAATTATTGTCGGTCAAGAAATTTGAAACAAATTATAAATTTTTTTATAGGTTGATTGCAATTCCCAAATTTTAAAAAGTTCCAATATGAAATTTTCATATTGCTTAATTTCAATCTCAATTTTCTAAACCCGACATTTTTCATTTTCTATATGAGGTGCTCAGCTCATTAGTAGCCTATATAAAATTTTTGCAAAAATGAGTTATTATATGTTCAATAGGGCTGTAATTGCCTAAAGAATTGTTCAATATTTTCAAAATACTTAGATTACTCTTCATTTTGACATAAGTTTGTTTTTGTCTTTTAAAAATTTTCTTAAAAAATTAAATATTTAACATTTCAGTCGCATTATTCAGGCCACTAATGTGCTGAGCGCCTCATTTTATCTTTGCGCTTTTAAGAATGTTTTTGCTAAGAAAATATTTAGCAAAATATTCAATTATAACATTATTCCATTAGGTACCGAGACATACTACTCTCATTTACTCGCATTTTTTAAATAAATTTTGAAAATTTAACGTGACTCCCAATGAGTATAATCTGAATATTGAATTCAAGAATTGTTCAAGCATGCTCTCATGTAAATTATATATGAAAATTCAATAAAAAATCAAGTACATTTCGAAATCAAAGACATTGTTTTCATCTGAAAGTTATAGTAGCTTTTTAAGCCTTCATTTTAAAATTAAATTTAAGATTGAACGAAACCTTTTAGAATTTAAAAATACTTGTTGAATATTATTTTGTTTCCTAAAATTTTATATAAAAGCAAATTTAATATTATTACATATCTACAAAATAATTATATATTTAAAAATTTTCTAAATTTTCCAAAATTCATTTATAGAAAAATTGAACAAAAATTTTATATACGAGTACTTGTGATTTTTAAAGAGAGTAAATGTTATATTTATATATTTAATAAATTTAAATAGATTGTCATGCCCTCTTTATTCCAATTTTTTATAATAAAAATAATCATGTAATAATAATAACAATAATAATAATAGAAAATCAAACCCTTAATTAACATAAATTTTGCTATCTATACGAGTATTTAAATCGTATATCTACATATATATACGGAAGGATATTTTACATATTTCTTTCATAAATACAAAATATATATACATATAAATAAATATAATTATATTGTATATATTTTCTAATTCTAATGTACACCCCCCATATTCATATATAACAAATATTTAAACATATAACAATAATAATTAAATTATTTAATTTTCTATGAAAAAGCCTTGATTTATAATTTGTTGTCCTCCCTTCATTATTATTATTTGATATATATCTATATATAAGTACAATATATACTTATGGAAAGACAAAAACATTGAAACAATTTTTAATACCATGATTATTAGCATATACTAAATTATACAGAGATATATATACACACAAATGCACATATATGTACATATATAGATTAATAAATTTCAAAAACAATAAACACTTTATAGTAAAACTCGTATACAGGCTTATAAATATATCAATATATTTATTATAATTTATTTACACACAATATCAAGGATAATGATCTCATTCCAAATTTTTTTTTCTTTATTTTTGTTATATTTTTTTTTCCTGTTTTCTTTTTATTATCATTTCCCTTTGAACTAACGTATCAACCATACTTAATATTCAAAAATACAAATAAGTATAAGAGAAAGAGAAAATCAGTAACACTTTTTTTTGTTAATATTTTATCTCGGATTACTTGTCTCTTTTCATCAAAAACATTATTTTTGAGAATATTTAGAGAATTTCCCCTCCCCCCCTCTCCAAAAAAGGATCAAATATTATGCATTTATAAAGCAAAACCCCCTTTCTTTTTGTATTTTTGCTCTATTCTCTATTGTTTGAAAAATTTTTTTGGCATTATATTTTGGCATTAAACAAGAATTGACGGAATTAAGGATACACACACGATTTAAAAAAAAAAAAATTGTATTAAATTTATTCTAAAAATAAATGAAAACATGAAAAAAGACATGGTTTGTACTTGCTTTGTTTTGTGTTTTAAAGGTTTTTTTTGGTATGTTTTGCTTTTGTATAAATGACAAAAACATTAGCGCGTCGTTTGACAATACATAATTAGGAATTTTGACATAAAATGATGAAAATTATAATAGAACGTCGGTCTGTTGATTATATAATATAATTGAAATTTCTTAAATTTGACATTTCTTACTTTTGACAGCAATATTTGACATTTATGGAAAATTTTTAACAAATGTCAAAAATTAAAAATATTACTTATGTTGTATCATAAAACTTATAGATTGCCTGCTAATTTACATCAATTTTCTTAAAAAAATTTTTAATCAATCGCTCGCTAAATTAAGATTTTACATTTGAAATTAGTTTGACAGATTAAATATGTCATTATTTTTCAAAAAATTTAAATGACATACTGGGTATATGATAATTTTTTTAAAATTACAGTTATGAAAACATACTCAATTGTACATTAATATACAATTATGGTTTAGAAAATCATTATAGCCATAAGCGAGCATAATTATAAGTACAAATCATTACCTTATATTAATCTACCGAAATGACCATACACAATAAATAATTAGGAATTTGTCAAAACAATTTTTTTGCATCTAAAATATCGTGATTTATACAAAATCAACCATAAAATAACATTCTTTAAAGTATCTATAATGAAGAACCTTAAAAATTCATTCAAAATTACCAAAAAATTCATTTAATTAATATTGATATTAGGTAAGCAATACTTATATATTTTAAGTTTTTCACACATATTCATACATATACACACAATTAAATAAAACTGAAACAACTTGATCACATAATATTTAAAGTGTAAAAAGTTAGGAAAATAAACTTCACTGAAATTCTATATATTTTCACTTTATTTGCCTTTGCATTGAAGAATCTTATAAGATGAAATGATATGTACGTACGTAAACCTATGAAAAATAAATAAACACAATTACTTATACATACATAAAAGATGAACCAGAATGTTCACTTTTTCACATTTTCATACCCTTATACCTTTTATAGAGTACTCACATAGGAGATGAGTTGTGTTTATTATCATAATATTTTATGTACGGTATGAACTTTTGCTATACACATATATGAACATAAGTATATGGAATATACTTGGGGTTGGTAATATGTTGTTGGGTAAGTATGTATATAAAACAAGCTCTTCTAATTTCTTTTTTCATATTTTCCACACAAAATTATACTTAGTCCTTTTTTACATTCATTTTGATTTTAATCTTAAACAAAAAAAAAAAAATTTCCCTCGTATCACGTATAAATTTTTCAACATATTTAATATTATTTTTATATGTTGTGTACTTAATATGAATACTACATGCATACAATGATTAAATATGTACGTATACGTACATAAACATAAGTATATATATGTACATACGTATATGTGTTGAAAAAAAAAATTAAATTTAACAAGCATAAAGTTGTTTAGCCTCGTTAAAAGATTATTCACTAGGGATCATTTTATGAGTCCGCAAGTGTTTTGTCATCGTAAATAGCAAACACACAAAAAAAAAAAATAGTTAATATGTACACATGTACATACATATGAATTTATATATAAAATATAATAAAAAAAAAAGTAACACCATACCGTTGTTAAAATGGAAAATAAAATATAAAATTTTACTGTTACGGTTCTCTTTCAATTCTTTATTATGTTCTTGAAATAGTAAAGAACATAGAACCAAAAGAAATACAAAAAAAAAAAAAAAATAACATTAACTGTGGTACGTGGAAATGAATTTTTTTTTTCTATTTTAAGACTCAATTTTTATTTTGTTTTGTCAGTTTTCACTCTCCATACTCCCGCCACATACATTTTTCTTTGCATGTTTTTTTTTTTTTGTTTTTGCCTAGCACCATCTTTTGATGTCAATACGACTTGTAAACACTTAAGACTTTTATTTCGAATACGTGTTTTATTTTTATTTTTTTTTTTTGCTTTTTTTTTTGTTAACCCCAAAGGCAATTGCCAGAACAATTAAATTCCAAGAAAATATAAATGTGAAGAGAAACGACGAAAGCAACCAAAAAAAAGAGAAAAAAAAATAATAATAAAGAATAGAAAAGAATGAAAATTGGGATGGAGAACAAAAAAAAAAAAAAGGACGAAAATATAAATTACAATATAAAAAGAAGGGAGAAAAGAAAAAAAACACATTTTTTTTTTCTTTGTTACCCAAAATGATTTTACTGATGAAAAAATTACCCTTCTGGATAATTGCTGAAATACACGAAATAAGTATACTTTTATAGTTATTTATGTTGGAAACCAAAAGAGAATATAAGTAAAAATATTTTTCAATATATACATACGCACGAATATACATATATATATACAAAATTATAAGTATATACAAAATTATAAGTATATACAAAATTATAAGTATATACAAAATTATATTGGGTTTTATGTGTTGAATAAATATGGTAACAATTAAATTGTAAGTATATTTAAGTATAAGGATATTAAAAGGATATACATTTAGATTTTTATTTTTAATGCTAAAAGAATTCCCTTTTTTTTTTTTTTTTTTTTGAAAAAAATATGATTTTCCTTGTTCTTTCTCATTTGGAAAAGAAAAACAAAATAACAATAACAAATAAATTTAAAAGAACAAAAAAAAAAAAAAGAATATACCGCCGCCAGTTACGGTGAATGAATTTGAAGTGAGTGTTTTTAATGATATTTTGAAAAAAAAAATATAAAAATAACACAATAATAAAAATTACTTATTTCCAAATAAAGAGCTTAGAGAATGAAGAAAAATAAAGTAGAAAAAATAAAATAGGAAAAAAATTTTTCTATAATTTTTTTATTAACTTTTTTTATTAATTTTAGTTTTCTATTGGGTATAATACTAACAGGAAATATAAGAAACTTTTGTAAATTTTTGTGAAATTATTTTAATTAGGATTTCCAATTTATTTAAATATTACAATAAAATATTGTTTTAACAGAATTCAAAGATTTCCGAATTTCCGAAAGCTTCTTTAATAAGAACAACATATTTAATGTGGTCTAATTTTGGAGAATTTTTTATTTGAGAATCGTCGGAAACTGATCAGACTCGTAATAAATTATAAGTTTTAATGTAAAAATAAAAATATAATTAATCCATTTTTCCTCAGACATGCTTTAATGATTTATTAAAATGTTCGTCAAATTAGATTTAGTAGTACTTATAATTTTATAAAAAAAACTGTTTCCAAATTAATTTCGTCTCAAAGATACATTTAATATCTCGCCATAATCCTCGAAAATTCTTTAAAGTAATATGATATTCCAAATTAAATTGATTTTTAAATTCAATTAATCATAATAATAATATTTGCGCCTGCTGTTATGCAATTATATTATATATCTAATTAAAAGAAATAATTCAATAATTTTTTTCCCAAAAAAACTATAATATTTTAACATAATTTAATAAACGCACATAAACAAATTCCATAATTGAAAAATCCCATTGAAAAAAATCACAGAATAAAATTACATATAAGTATTTTACTACTGGTTCTTAATGCTCCTCAACATACAAAAATCTTGTTAACCACATATTAGTGCCCATTAAAAAAAAGAAATACAAGAATTTAATTTTGATTCGAATTCGTCCCTTATAACATAATTCAATTTTAATTTGCTTCGTTTTCCTTTTTCCAAACATATAAGCAAGTATTTAAATTAACATTGTACATATATGGGCTTGATTCTATATACTCGGATACAATTTCTGTTATATTGTACCTTAATTTAGATTTTTATCATTTTATCGCTTTTAAAAATAAATTTTTCGTTTCTAATTTTTTATATTCTCTTATTTTTTTTTTTGTTTTTGATTTTTCTTTACTACTCAATTCAATCATTTTTAATATTTTATAAATTAGTAATTATTTACTATGAAAAATAAAATAAGGAAACAAAGTATTACAAAAAAAAAAAACTGTTACATTTTTATATACCGCTGTCACCACACGCAGAGTTCATAAATACGGATATATATATATAAATAAAGAACCACAAATAAACGTAACAAATCCTGAATTTTCCAATCTGTCAATTCATCCCATTGAAAATTTTCCCTTACTCCAAAAATAAAATTGCATTCAATTTTTCTGTATTTTAGTGTTTTTTACACCCTTGATTTAAAAACATACTATTACGTAGGGACGTGTGTGTGTGTGTGTGTCTGCACATATAATTTTGAAATATAATTTTATCCTCGTTTTGTAATTACAAACACGAAAAGGTGGTTTTTCCCTTAAGCGAATTCATAATCATTATCCTTGTCATGCTAGCAAAAAAAAAAAAAATAAAATAAAAATTCATCATAAAAATGTGAGAAATGTAAAATTACAATAACAAAAATTAAATCCCTCTTGTTTTTTTTTCCGAAATAAAATTTAAAAATAAAACAAACAATTTTTTTTTTTACATTTTTCTTATTCAGTTTTTTTCTTTACGTTTATTTTTTACGCAAAAAATCACATAAACTAACGTATTTAAATATAACAGTGACAACAAAATTAACATTGACAACAGTAAAATGTAGCACTAGCAACACGATTATAAGGAAAACAGTATAAAAGGTAAGTTAAGAAAAATTAGTATAGTGTGTAGAGCTGGCAAGACACAATAAATATATAAACTCTTTTAAAAGAAATACAAGAGTAATCCGGGGGCAGGGGGAGGGTATTTAAAGAGAACTCTGAAATGAAGAACAAAAAGTCGTAACGTTTTGTTGTTTACAACTTTTTTTTTTTTTTGAATTCAAGTAATAATAAAGTAAGCCTACATATAAAAATTAAATCTTCGTCTCTTGTTTTATTTTATCAACATGTGTGCATATCTATACATACATACATACATACATCTATATATAATTATTATAAAACACAATATAAATACATAATAAAAACGTAGGTGTTTTCAAAAACAGTAATCATTGCTAAAAACAACAAAATGCAAAAAGAATATAACAAAAATATTAAAATAAAAATGCTCAAATCAGGGGAACGAACCGTATAAATGGCTTTAACTCAATATTATTGAAAACCATTTCAAAATTACATCCCTTAAAGTGTTTCATAACAGCAGCACCCTTCAATTTTATTTTATTTAGTTGCTCCCTTTTTGTTTTGTTATTTTTTTTTTCAGTATTTCACTTAATGTATTCTCTCTCCCTCTTTTCTTCATTCTTTATTTTTTTTGTATATTAAGTTTTTTTCTTTGAGCCCCGTTATATACGTTATATTCAACTCATACTCCTGTTTTCTTTTGTTTTTCTTTTTTTTTGCTTTCGCTGTCATAATTGCCATAGATTTGCCATAGGAAAAAATAAAAAAAACAAAGAAATCACTGATGATGGCATCGGGTAAAATTTCAACAAAACCAAAAATAATATGAAAAAGAAAAAGAGAAGGAAAAAAAAAATAAAATTCTAAAATGGCACATAACATAACGGTTGAGAACAAAAAAAAATAAATAAAAATTCCGCAATGTGTACCGGATGTGACATTATTATTTCAATTTTTCCCGTTATTTCACTTTTTTTTCTTTGTTGTTGTTCCTTTATATTACGTTTTATTTTTATAAAAAAAAAAATTTTTTTTTTGCCTCCGTTTCACAAAACATAACAGTATACATATATATATTTACGTTTATATTATTAGTATAACAGTATAAAATACACCCTCATCACTTATTATAGCCCGTGTTATATTATTATATTCCGTTTTATACAATATAGTTTGTATCCTTATCGTATACTGTTATTAAAATATTCATGTACTCCTCCCGTCACTCTCCTCTTTAATAAATGTATCGTCTATACGTTATTATTCTCTTTCATATTACTCTTTACGCCTCTTCTCTTTTTTCTGTTCATTTATTTCCTCTCATTCTTCCTCTCGATCTCTTTATCCATTATACAATATAATTTTATTTTTATATGCTTTTAAATCCGCCTTTTTAACCTCTGCTTAATATCCTTATTTTTTCACAAAAAAAAAAAAAAAAAAAAAACAAGTTTTTTTTTATATTATATAAGTATACTTATATTTTGTATATGGATAAAAGTATATGACCGTAAAAATATACCGTTACCCCAATGTTAAAGACAGAGTAATAAAAAAATATTATGGTGAAAACAAAAGAGAAAACAAAAATGAAAAATTTAGATTAGAAAGAAAACCAAAAATACAAAAAAAAAGAGAGAAAATATAACAAGTCACCCTCATAAAAAGGTGAAACGAAACGAACACCCTTCGCTTTGTAATGATATACCGATCCACCCTTCTTTTGTTGTTGTTGTTTTTCTTCTGTTATACTTATTATTATTTTCCAGAATTTCTACGAAAACGGGAGAATAACAAAATAAAAACGACTTAAAAGCAAATAACAGAAGAGAAAAAAATTGAAAGGCGCACGAAATGAAAATTATTCTGTTAAAAAAAAAAACTTTTATATTTCCACCCCTCATTCAATTTTGTTTGTTGGTTAGTACACAAGCCCACTTAAATATATATATATATAGTCGTGTATATATGTATAATATAATTGTATATATATATACAGATATTCCTAAAGGATTTGTACTTTATTTTATATATTTTCGTTTAAATTTACTTCGGATGACTTATCCTTCTTTTTTTTTTGTATTCTTGTTTTATGTCCTTACCTTATAAAAACTGAAAAGAGTGTATATAGATAGAGTCAAATGTCACGGGAAATGAAATTATGTTGATGTTATAAAGGAGTAAAAATAATTTTTTTTTTATTTCTTTTTACCATACCTATACAAATATTATACATTAACATTTGATATAGGAATTAAGGACATCAAGGTATGAACATAAAAGTAAAATATAAAATTATACTTGTGTGTACAGTAACAAGTAATGAGAGTATAGGGTAAATTATTGCCATTTCTTTTGTGTTTATTTTGCTTTTTATATTTACATTACTTATATAATTTAAATTTGGTAATTTGTGCTCAATGACATATACTTAATTATAAAAATAAAAAAAAAAAAAATAAGAAAAAAAAAACAAAACAAATTGCAGGTACAAAAACAAAAAAAAAATTGATGTTTTAATAAAAATTACCGAAAGAAAATAAAAAAACGCAAAACATTTGAAAAAAGAGAAAAGCAATTAATTTTGGTAACTGAAATACTTGGTAAATTGTAAATTTTAAATTTATAATTTCTACGATGTTAAGAAAGAGAAACTTGATGATTTGATGAAAACAATTATTATTCCCTTTTTAATCCCGGCCAACCCCTCCCGCACCCTCGTCCACTCGCCTCTTCCCGCACTCCCTCCTCCCATTTCCTTCCATTTTCAAATTACCGAATACACTTAAATTAAAAATGGCATAATTTTTTGGTGGAATATAAAAATAAATTTTTGGCTCATTTGAGCTGTTAGCGGCTCTTTGAAAAGTCTAGGGTTCAAAAAATGCTCAAATCGCATGGAATATATTTAATGACGTACTCAATAAAGGCGTAATTAATAGAATAAAGGCATAAATAAACGAATAGACATTATAGTAAAAATTACTATAGAAAAAAACTGATTTCTTATGTTTTTAGAAATTATATGGATCAAATTTTAGAATTTTTTTTCGAAACGCTAACTTTGAAAGCTTATTATAATAATCAATTTCGTATTATAATTATAAATTACCATTAAAGTTTACCATTAAGAAACATAATAATTTATTATTCAAAAATTATGTATAAAATGAACACTTCATAAATACTTTGTATAACAGTTTATTGATTACAATACTTAAGTATATGTATATAGTAAATTCAAAAAATGATTGATCTATTTCGTTATACATAAATCAGTGGCATATGTACAACTACATGCATATTTTGTGTACACTTTCATAGCATTTATATTTAGTTTTGAAAGTTTTATAAGATTGATAGAGTGTGTACAATAAGATTACATACTCAAATTATTTGCTTATAATAATGATATAAAATATGTATATTTCAAATTTTTTTATATACTTAGACTCATATTTAAATCACTTCTAAATAACCAATATACTCTTTATGAAAATATAATCAATTATTGAATTCAAATGAATACTAAATTGTCTAAAACTGTCAGCAAACTTTAATGGGTTTTTGGGCAAATTATACTATATGAGTATAACTATGGGCAACTCCAATTTTTTGCATTACCTAGGTACTTACAAGAAGAAAATCATTTTCTCATTACAATATTAAGAATCTGGAAAATTTAATTCCAAAGCAATAATTCGAACATTCTCGTCGCTTTTATAAATAAGGCAATGGTTAGAGTATAATTCTGTAATTAAAAATAATATCGACATACCCAAATCAATTAAGACGTGCAAATAAATACCTAAGTTTCTTATTATACTCGATATATTATTTTAGAAGATATAACTCTAATTTAATAACTTTGATATAAAAATATTTATGACACAAATTCATTAAATAATTTCAATTTCAAAATAAGCCCGGAATTAATTGAAATTATTCTAAAAATAAATTCAAATATAATTATAAATATTTGTTTTAATATTTAAATAAGAAAAGATTTTAATATTGACAAAACTTACCGGATGCCTTGCTGCTGCTGCAGCTGCATTCATTGTTGCAGCACTCGGGTACATTTTATTATTTTGAAGAAAAATTTTTTTAATTTTTTCTTTTCGATTATTTCAGTTTTATTTTGTTTCTTGCCTTTTTTTTTAGATCTTCTATCTTATTAATATTCTTTAAAATCAATAACTTAATTCACATTACAAAAAAAAAAAAATCTTACTAAATCTACTATAATTTTAATTATTCAATTGAAGAATAAACACAAATTACATATATTAATTTAGAGAAACACACAAATTTTAATCATAAATTTTTAATTCTTTTATTATTAAAAATTTTTTTCTTTCTTCTCAAATTACTGAAATTTTCCATTTGAATTAAATAAAAATTTTTTTTTTATAATATTTTTCTTTTTAATTAATAAATATTTTATTTAATTATTTTATTTTTTTGTGTATGTATTTATTTTATTAATTAAATAATAATAATCTGCTTTTTATTTATTTTTTATTTTAAATTTCATTAAAATTTTACTCTCTTAAATTCCTTTTTTTGTTTACAATTTGCTCTTTATTTACTCTTTTATAGTTTAAATCACATTTCTGTCAAATATTAAATATCATTGTTGAATTCCTGAAAATATAAATAAAAAAAAATTCACAATTAATACATAAGTATATTGAAATAGTCAAAAAATAAATAAAAATAAAATAATTTCAATAAAAATATGATAACGGTTAAAATTAAATATTTGTTTCTTTTTTTTTAGGAATTAAAGACAAAAAAACTCATAAATTTTATTAAAATGTTATTTTTGAAATGTCAACAATACCAAATGCTATAATGTATTCTATTACTAACAATTTAATTAATTTCACTTGTTCAAATATTTTTTTAGCCTCGACAATTTTTCTATTGTGAATTTTTTTTTTTTTAAATGAAATTTTCTGAAGGCGATCAAAATAAACACAGATATTCACAATATTTTTTTTTCTTTTCAAAATTATTTTATAAATTTTTTTTTTTTATTTCATTAATTTTTATTGCATTATTTGTAAAGATTTTGTATTGAATAAAAGTGTTAGTTAAATAAAATGACAATAATATCTCGATATTTCGAACAAATTAAAAAATCGAGTGACGTAAACATTATTTTCAATAATTTACCAATACATACAAAATTATTTATTAAAGCTTTATTACATAAAAAATGTTCGAGTGTTGTATTCCGAAAATTAATCCGAACTGTATAAGTGAGTATTGCATTATATTATTTGCACTTGTTGTAGTACTTGTAATCGTATACGAATGGGATTTACTTCAGCTCAAACTTTGTTTATTCTTAAATTTATTTCAGCGAAAAAATTTCCGAATTTTAGATTGTACTATTTAAAATTAATATTTTTATATTAATTTATTAAAAATTAAAAATAGGACATATTCTTACTGACAATAACATTATTTTTAATTGAAAATTTAAAAGTAGTGTGCCTACTGTATAAGCAACAAAATAATGAAACTAAAGTGTTCAAATTTATCATGTGAAATTTAAAAAAAAATTTTTTTTTTGTTTTTTGGTTCATGGCAAACACATAAAAAAATTAATTTTTCAACATACTTAAACAATCAAGTGAATTGGCATTACAAAATATTGAAAACTTAAAAAAAAAAAAAAAAAAAAACACCAAATATTTTGACAACTTTAAGATTAAGTGAAAAGATTTTTTTAATTTTAAAATTAACAGAGAAAAACATTTGAAAAATATTTTGCAATAAAAATTTTATTAGAATAGGTGATGAATTAAATGTTTCTTAAATTAAAATTTTCAACAGAAAACAAAAAAAACAAAATTAATAATTACTTCTTACTTCCATATTAAAAATTTACTGAAAAGCTTCACTATTAATAGTCGGTAATCTGAAAAGAAAAAAAAAATATATAAAAGTGTGACAGTTAATCCTTAAAATGACAGGGCTTTCTGCCAGGCTTACGAGTATTTTTTTTCAAAATTTTTGTGTTTTCTTGATTAGGCTACTTAATTCTGGGACAGCCCTCGTAAAAATAAAATCAAAAGTGAAATCGATTTTTAAAGCAAAACATCGATTTGTTTTTATTTGAGATAATCGATTGAAGAAAATTATTCCGTATTATTCGAGAAATTCACTTTCGCTTCTGAGACATAAAACTCTTTTAAAATAAATTAATTGCCCCCTTTTTAAGATAGCAATCGTTGACATTATTTTAAGGTTTTTTTTGCTCTTAAGGTATTTAAGGTTTTTTTGGTCGAACCACAATTTATTTTACAATAAAATTTCGATAAAATCGATATCGAAATATTCTTCTTGCATAGGAGTCCAACTGGGATTTCAACCAAAACATCTTAATAATCAAATTTGCAATCGGCGGGCTAAACATCACATTTTTTCCTCATAACAATCAAATTTTTATGTTTAAATATCGAAATTTTTTTCAAAAAAATCATTTCAAATAAAAAAAATTCTCTTCCATCAGGAAAAATATTTGTTTGTCAATAGATTATTTAAATCAAAACTGACTTAAAAAGTTGCATTAGTAAGAGCCGCCATATGATATTCTTAGCAAATGTAATGGAAACTAAATTATTAAGTTGAACATTTGCATAACAGAACACAGAACGGTCATTTTGAACGGTTGTTGTAAATTTTTTTTTTAGTGATTAAAGAAGAACATTACCTCTACACAAAAGGTTTGTCTACTAATAAAGGCCTATACAATATTATATAATAGTGCAGTTTGTTACGAGATACCCTGTAAACATATAAATAAATCAACAACTTTCATATCTTATTTATTAATCGTGTTATTTTATAATATTTGCAAAAAAAAATTTATAAAGAAATTAAAAAGAAAAAAAAAATTCAACATTAGAAAAATGAAAACTTCCTTGTTCCAAATTATTTATTTTTTATTTTCTTGTCATAAATTCATTATAATATGTATAGTATATGTATATGACTGTACCCATCATTTCTTTTCTAAATAATTATAAAAAATATTTTATTTACACGTAATAAATTACCAATTTATATACATACATATATACGAACGTATGTGTATAAAAGACATTAGAAACGAGTATGTTTGTAAATTTATTATCAAAAATAGTTCAAATATTTTGTTATACAAAATATTTAACAAAATATGAAATACAAAAAAAAATGTTTATGGGAATTTTTGAAAAATAAATAATTAGCACACTTTTATTTTAAAGAAATTTATACCCGAAATATAAATATTTTAATTAATTTAAAAAAATAAAATATTAATATGGAAATCTATTGTAGCGTTCCATTTAAAGGAACAATAAGAGTACAACTCTGAATGTCACAGTAGGAACAACTTTTATATAACATTTATATAACATTTATAGAGGTATATAACACTGTAGGAGCAACACTTCCAACTTATACATCTGTATTCACAAAGGAGTAGTGAGGTATTCACACCGGTAGATGGCTTTATATGGAACAACAAATCTTCTACATGTATATGAGGAACGTTTCATTGGAATGGCTACAACATTTCAATTTAATACATAGACTCAAATAAACCATGGAGAAATTCTGAGTGTTATATTACAATAAAAGAAACTAAATAAAGCATATCAATAAGTGATTTATATGTACTTAAAAATATTTTTAAAACAAAAAGTTCAATAGTTAAAAAAATTATTTTTAGTGCTTTAGCGTTACGCATACAATCATATATATAAATAAAATATAATTGTGTAGCAGCATACAAAGCTCTCTTTAAGATATTTTCTTTAGCTGTTCTATATTGAACGTGAACATATTGTAAATGAGGAGGCCCACCTTCTGCCAGAAGTGTACTCTTATTATTTTCTTCTTTAATTTTTGAGTGATCGACAGATACATTAATATTTAAAATATTAAACTTGAAATATTTTTCTTTTATTTATTTTTAAAATATTTGTTTATTTATTTTTTATTTTATTTGTTGTTATTTTTTTTGTTTAAGATGAAAAGTAAAAGTTAAGTACAAAAGTTTTTCTTGTTCTTATTTTTTTTTTTTTGCTTTTGCTTCAATATTTCTAAATTAGTTTCAATTATTTCTAATTGTTCTGTTATTTCTTTTTTTGTTTTATTTATTTTTAACTTATGTTTTAACAATGTGTTATATATACATTAATATTATATACGTGTGTGTATATTACATATGTATGTTCATAATATTAATATCAATAACATAAATGATATTTGACATAATATAAAAATAACCTTGACTTATTTTTAAAATTTTATAGAAAATTGCAAAAAAAAAAAAAGCAAAAAAAAAAAATAGAAATGTATTTGAGGTAAAAATTGTAGCATATCAATCATAAAATTATTTGATAAAATTATGTATATTGTATGTATATATATGTATACGTTTATTTAAATACAGGGTGTTCGCATAAGTTGGCAAAACTATAAGAGCTAGAGGAAAATATTATATGGGTTAACTTTTAGATCTTATCGTAGCGCATCGAAAAAAAAAACAAAAAATTATAACAAAAATTTTTGGGAAATATCGAGTTTTCTAAAAAAAAAAAATTCCGACTTGTATCTCGAAAACTATCGCTCAAATCAAATTAGTTGTAAGACCAAAAATAAAGAACAATAAATGACCTGTAAAACAAGTTTCCAATGATAGCTCTATGTTGTATATTTCCGAAGTAATAAATATTTATTTATATGCAGGAAAAGTCTGGTACCTTTTTTCTTCTCAACTGGCTGTAGTTCGAAAACGAGTATATGTGCAACCCCAACCCCCCCCCCCCCCCCCCCCCCCCACTCCACCAATACAATTTCTTGCTGAAAATTGATCAAAAAAGCATTCCTGAAATTATTTACCAACTTATGCAAAGCACCCTGTATATATTTACAGATAAGTAGGTAGATATTTGAAAATTTCAATAATATTTTAAATTCTTATGTTAAATATTTTGAAAAGTATAGACTGAACATAAATTAAAGACACAAAAAAAAATTATACACACATAAAAAAATTCAATGTAAAAATAGAATTTTAAAATATTTTAATATTAACTTAATATTTTTCTATATTACCATAGCATAAAAGAACAAATATGACGTCACCTAAATTAAAATTTTCAATTAATTAAGCACAAAATTTAAGTATTTATGATATTTTTCTAATATAAAACTAAAATTATCGAAAGAATAAAATTTGTCTTTAAATAGTTATAACCAATAAAATAAATTCAATAATCTGACAGATAACTGAAATTAATATTTTGACAATTAAATGTCACTAACAAATTCTCTAATTTTGTTATTAGGAGAAGTCGAATAACTTAAAAATTAAATTAAATCATAATTTATTTTCAAGTGAAAATGTAAATAAATTAATTACATGAGAATAGTACAAGAGTCGCATGGTTGGATGTTGTAAATACGAAATTTAAAAAATTAAGAATAATTTTATTATTTTTTAGGATATCGTCCTGACAATAATAATTCTAAACAGTAATGAAAAAGAAATTCAAAAATTTAATAGAATTAAATTTATGAAATTAAGGAGTTATGTCAAAATAAATCAATTGTCATAATATAATATGACAAATACAAATATGTCATACAATTTTTATGTGAGAATTTTAATTATTCTTATTTTTGTTACTGATTTGAAAATTACTCATTTAAAATTAATCTTATTTCATAATATTTACGAAATATTATTATATAACAATTTATTAATTGTAATACAATAATTACTTAAATATTACTAAATTTAAATTTCAAAAAATTTTTTTAAAAACCAGTACATATTCATTATTAAACAAATACATAATGATTATTATTTAAACTGAAATGAATAATTAATATTTAATATTACGTATACTAAAAAATATACTTATAGTACTTAAACAATTGTAATAAATTTTGATTTGCAAAATGAAACGAAGTAATTATAATTTGAACAAATATTTTCAAGTGTTCAAATATCGATAATAAAAAAAAATGTGTTATTGATTACACTATAATATTTAATAATTATTAAATTACATTTTTAATATTATATATATACATATATAAGTATAATAATAAATAAGACTTAATTTTATGAGTTTAAATTAAAATAATTGAAATCATATAAGTAATAATAAATCTTAAGTCTCAAAATATTGCCTAATCTTATTAAGTAGATTTCGGTAAAAATTCAAAGAATACTTTTTTTTGTTTATAATTTTTTAAGTATATAGTCACCTTATAATTGAAATATTTTGTACGTGCATACAAAGTTCACAGACTGTACAAAAATAAAATTTTCAACTTAAAGTAGATGACCTAGAGAAGTAATTTTTTTTTTCTGTTTAATTTTATGAAATCACTTAAATTATAAGTGAGTTTTTTTGTTTTTAAATAAATAACGCAAAAAAAATTTTTTTGTTATAAATAATGATAACGAGAATATCATAAAATTTTTGCAAAGATAAAATATTGTCAACAAGTTGATAATCTTAACCTTTTTTTTTTTTTTCGTTTGAAACAATAAAAAAGGAAATCTACTAAAATAATAAATAATCAATTATTTAATCATTAAAAACCCCAATAAAACAGAAAAAAAATTAAGTTAATTTCAACTAAACTCTTAAAATATTATGAACACAATCATACCTCCATTTTTATATGAAATCTCGTTGTTATTCATATTTCATTGTGTTTGTATATTCATACAATAGGCATATATACAGGGTGTCTGAAATGTTGCCGTACCATTGGAAATACTAATTTTTCTCGTTATAAGTAGTTCTGTTTTTTGTTTTCAATTTGGTTTCATATTTGCATTCGTCGTGCAATTTCACCCCAAGTAGTACCTGTTAACTGTGTCTTTATTTTTTGTTAAGCTAGAAATGAATGGCGATAACAAGCGCATTACTATTACAGAATTACACAAGTCAGATAGTGAAGGCAGTTGAGATTGTAAAGACGACTGGTTACAAAAAAAATGACGTTGGGGAGCACGTCGGAGCGTCCTCGTAGCGGCCATACTGTCACTATACAATCGAAGTATATGATGAAATTGCCATGGAATAATACGTGACTATTTTCAACAATTTTCTAAAGCGCCTTCGAGCATTATTGCAAATGGAGCTAACTTTAAGCATTTGTTTTTTTATTGAATATTTTTATTACTACTCTAATAAACGGCTCTGACCAGTTAACAATGTTGATTTCTTAATCTATGTAACAATTCTAAGCTGTAAAAATATGTAAAAAAAAGTACGGAAACTTTTCAGATACCTTGTATATAAGTATATAAATATTAATATATTAAGTACTTAAGATAAGTAAAGTTTTCAACAAGTTTTTGTTTTCTGTTAAATTTCTGTTACGTTCCTGTTAAAAAAAGAGAGAAAAAAAATTTGTATTTTAAAGTGGTTTATATTTCATTTTCCGAAATTACTTAATTCTTATATATAAAGATAAATTTTGAGTAGTTTTCGATGAGATACCTATTTTTAAAAAAATTATTGAAATAAAAAATAAGCAAAATCAAGAACAATAGTGTACTTAAGTATATATACATATACATATATTTTGGTTAAAGTGTTTCGATGACGAATTGCTTTTTAGAAAAAATACTTGATGTCAAGAACGGCTAAATAAAATTCTCAAAAATTAATACAAAATTCTTTATTATAAGAGTTCAATTAGTTACTTAAGTTATAATACTTAATATGTCGTACATAACTCAAATAATATTCGATAAGCATAAGTATGTATTTGTGATCATATTACGCATACATATTTTTATTTTAATAATTTTATACAAAATTTTGAAATTCTCTGTAAATAAAAGAAAAGGACATACATACTAAATTATGAAGAAGAAGAATTTTTCTTAGTAATTTCTGTTGTTTTTCCCGTAATCAAATTACATGGTGAGTGATTTCTGTTAGTTAAATAGTGTTAAGTTGTGTTTGTTAAGTAGTGTTGGTAAAAGTAGTGTACTTCTGTTATTTAATTTTGTTAGTAAGTTAAGGTGGTTAAAAATGTATTTATCATAATTTAATTTTTTAAATTTTGGTAAATTAACAAATTAATAATTTTTGTAATATTAAAGGTAAAATTTGTAAAACTTTCATAAAATATTTTACAAAGACATACTCATGTAACATGCTCAAAAATTTATTTTAAATTTTAAATTACAAAATATTAATTAAAATACGCTTGTAAGAAAATCAATATAAAATTTATTAATAAAATTTTTTATTTAAAAATAATTTACTTACTCACTTAAAATTACTTACTCAAAGAAAATTAATTAAAATTAAAATTGTTGCCCATGAACAATTGGTAAACAATATGGTTAAAATCAAAATTTTAGTTCGAAAATGCAGCAATTTGATTTAAATCTAGAGAACAGACTACCTACAACTGATAGACTACCTACAATAATATTCAACTAAAGCAGATTTTCCTGGAATCTTTAAAAAAATGCTATTTGAAAATGAGAATCATTTTTTTTTCATCAATTTAATTTTTATACATTTTCTCTGATATCACTACTGTACTTCCATCCATATGTACGAGTACATGTCTCCTTCATATGTATATATACATATTCATATTTATTTAAATAATTTAAATAAAAAACACAATATTATTATTTTTTTTTTTTATATTTAATTTTAAATTTATAATTTTATTTGTTTCATACTCAAATAAACTCAATTTCGTTTTTTTTTTTGTTTTCAATACTCCTCCTATTTTAAAATACCCAACACTAGTATATAAATAATTAAAATAAAAAAAAAGATCTGATGTGGTCACCACAAAATCAATCGACCGTAATGTGTTTTTTTCAATTTATCGAAAGTGTTACAGAAGATTATGAAAATGCTTCTAAAACACTTGTTTTAAATTTTAAGTAACTTTTAGTTAAAATATCTAGGAAAATGTAAATTTGATTCTTAGCAGAGTTTCGCTATGTGAAATCCGAATTTCCTGAAAATTCATGTCAATTAGTTCTATAGATATGATAAAACCATAAAATCAGTTTCGGCCTCGATTTCCGAGTCCCAATATTTCCAAAAAAATTTACATGTCCATTGTTTCTACACTCCTAATTTGAATATTAAATTTCAAGAAAATTGGTTAAGTATTTCTTTTATAAAATTTAAAATAGAAAAGATCGAAATGGCGAAATCTGACATATCAATTTGTGACATAACCGAAATAATCTCACATATAAAATTTCATCAAAATCGGTTCAGCCGAACATGAGATAAACTCGTGAACACACAAACCGACAGATCGAAGCCGACATCTCACTGAAAAAAGTTTAGTTACGCTTCCCTACCATAGAAGAACGCGTCTCTCCCCAAAAACTCGATATACAAAATTTGGTACCATCACATAACACCCCTGCAATGCGATCAGTAAAAATTCCAGAAATTAAAATAAATATTAGCGTTAAAATAATAATCAAAGAACAAAACAAAAAAAATTGTAAATAAAGTAAAATAAAAACAATAAAAACAAAAAAAAAATATGAATAATAATAAAATTATATAGAACAATATTTAAAATAAATAAAATTAAATTAAAATTATGTATACAAATAAAAATAAGCAAAATAAAATAAAAAAATATAAACTTTGAAATTATAAACTTCAGGATAAAAATAAATATTTGACAGCCGAACATAAAAAAATAGAAAAACAGAAATAAAAATGAACGAATATCAAATAAATAATAATCCATTAACAGCAACAACAATAACAACAGGGCAAAACCATACATTTTAGTGCGAGAATGTGTGTATTTAAATAAAAATAACAATAATAAATAAATAATGTTTGTAGTACAAATATTAATACCGATACGGAGTTACTGTTATTATTTTTTTTTTCAACAGTCATCAATATTACATGTGCATATGTAAGTATATATACATACACTTACAGCCAATTTTATGCTGTTTGGGTAATGTAGAAAGTTTAGTTACATTCATACCTACAAATGAATAAAAAATGCTTAAAACTAGGTGGCTTCAACAAGAACAAAACAAAAAATAAAAAAAAAATTAATATACTACTGCAGAATTTGTACAAAATAATATACACGTAATATGTATGTATTTATATTCGAATATATATAATAATAATATGCTCAAATATAATGAATATACACGTATTTAATTTTAAATTAGTGGTTAGACAACTTAAAAATAATGTTAAATAAAAAATTTTTTTTTTGCTTTCATTCTGAATATAATAATAATAATATTATAAAAACAGTAAACATAGTATCAACAAAAAAATTATACAAACAAGTAAAAAAAAAAATTTTAAATAAAAAAAAATATAAAAACCACATTATATAGAACAAATAAACACAATAACAATAATATAAAATAACAACAATAACAATAATAAATAAAAATAATATAATAAAAAGAATATAATAATTTTGCCACATAGCAAAACCCAAACGTCAATATTTAACCCAAGCATTTTTAAACCACTACCACATTATGTGTGTGTGTATTTAATATAGATATAATTAAAATTATACAGTTTATACTTAATATTATACTTAATATGTATATACATATTAAGTATGTAACAATAATATATATACACAATATGTATATTAAAAGTTTTTTGACATTATACACTATATATGTACTTCATAATATTAGTAAATTATATGTTTATATTTATGTTTATTTCGATATAAACAATTTAAATTTTGTGATTTACTATAAATATTTCAATATTGGTTCACGATAACCTTACCATAAATATCAAAATATTTAATAATAATAAACATTCGTTCTATCTATTAGTCTATTATTCTAGATTTACAAATTGCATTAAAGTTGCCACATTTCATATACCTAATTAAAAATGAATAAAATAATTCTCTGTACAAGCAAAAACTTAAATTTATAAATAATAATAGATTCATATCAAGTTAATTGTAATTGTTATTAAAATGTCATCTTAATTGCATATTTTTAGGGGCAACATAGAAATTTAATATAGAAACATCAAATCAATAATAATAGTTAATACGTTAACATAATGATGGAATTATAGGGTTAAATTCATGAATTGAAATATGTTTGTAAGTAGAAAAAGAAGTGGAAAAGTTGCCATTGTTCGAAGAAATTTGCTGCCGAATTTGTATACACGTACAAAATTTCTATACATATAGAAAAGAAATCTTATTATTTAATAAAATAGATGCACAAATTCATATATGTACTTTAGTAAGCTTTATATAACCAGTATGATATTACTAAAATTATTTTAATGTTTGTAAATACAAAAAAAAATTATGTTGCCAACAACATATTGTCCCTTACAACAAGAAAAATAAGCATAACTTGTATGTAAACACAAAAAAAAAAAGAGTAGTTAAACCTTGTTTTTTTTTTCTTCTATTATGTACCTTTTTTCTGTTTAGATTTTTTATTATTTTTATTAAGTATATGTATATAATGTGTACATATGTAAATTATATGAAAAATATGTACAACAATAAGTTAGTAGAGAATGAAAATTAAACAATATTTAAACAATTCCAAAGTTAAACAAAAACACAACTTTTTTATTTTTGCTTTTAAATAAAATAATAATATTTTTTTGTACATTTGTAAATATGTATGTATATTCTATTTATATACCAATTGTAAATAAAATATTATTTTATATAATACATTAATATTTTTACACAAATATGTATGCAGCATATTTATGTAAATTTATATACATATATAGTATGTGTATGTATACAATATGTTACAAAAAAATAATATGCATACGTATACATATAAATACATAAATGTTTATGTTTACAAAACAAATAAATAAAATATTTTCATATATAAATAAATATTGTATATAAATTTATACATATAGCTTTATACATACATAAAATTATATGTAAATTTATTTTACTTAAATATGTATCATATATTAAATGTATGCACAAAATGTCTATACTTAATATTTTTATTATATATATATATATGTATGTATATACAATGTTAGTATCTGCTTTTTGCTTACACACAATAGTATGTCATGTATATTTACTAAACGTTTTATATTGTTTTTCTTTTTTCTCTGTTTTGTTTATTCTATTCTGTTTTTCATTTTATTTTAATTTTTTTTTTTTTTTGTTAAAGAAAATATTTGATGAGTAAACAAAACAAAAAAAAAAATTCAAACAATAATTTTGTGGCAAAAGTATGAAGAGAAAAAAAAATAAATAATAATAATAGTAAATATTAAAATACAAAACGACACAGAAACAGATAGCGATACAGAGAGAGAGGAAAAGGGGAAGAGAGAGAGAACAAATTAAGCCTGAAATTTTCTTTAAAACTATATACTTATGTATGTAATTTCATACTACGCTTGTAAATATATATTTAGTAAAATATATATATATATATATATATATATATATATATATATATATATATATATATATATATATATATATATATGCACATAATACAATTGACGATACAAAATTTATGGTGCTACATATTGGTTTAATTTTTAATTTTGAAGATTTGAGAAATTTGGCATAGGATTTTCAAAATCATCACTCTTCAAAAACCATTTAATAGCGAAAAAAAAACTTAGAATTTAATTTCGAAAAAATTCGAAAATAATTTTATTTCCGAAAAAAAATCGAAAATAATTTTATTTCCGAAAAAATATGAAAATATTTGTGAAAAAATTCAAATAAGAATAATATGTACATATGTATATAAATATGTAGATACATATATTTCAAAAATTCAAATTTATTTTCGGCAAAAATGCAAAATATTCGAGTAATTTATATCGAAAAAATTCGAAAATGATATTAATTCGGAAGAAAGTCGAAAAATCATATCATTATCGAAAATATTAATCCTAGTTTAAAATCGAAAAATTACTAACCTCGAATCCTCTATTTCTATAATGTTATAGCAAAATATACGGAAAAGGATGAAATGTATGTGCATTATAATATACATGAGTATGTTAATATTAAGGAAATCTTTGAAAAGTTGCAAGAAAAGCACAAATTCAAGTTAATCGGAATTTTCTACTAATACATATACATATAATTATGTCGTATTATAACGGTGTGAACACGTTGTATAAATTTTTAACAAAAAAATACATCCTATAATAAATTCTGAACGTATTTACATACATACATACTTATGTATACGACGTAGCACCTAAATATATGCAAATTTACTTTCACCTAATAAATTTTTCCAAATAAATTCGAATATCTCACCCTCACCTATTCTTTTTTTCAATTCACTTTTTTCGATGAAATCACGAACTTTTCACATTATTATTGGGGAGAAAAAAATGCAACCCTTAATTTATTTTTTTTGAAATTTTCTACCTACAATATTTACGTCAGCTTACACCTAAATTGTTTTTCATTTTTATACTCGTATTATTTTTGTTTTGTTTTCTTTTTTGTTTTCGGTTATTATGGTTTTGTCACTATTTTCATTTTACTTTTATATCGCGGCAATTATTTTTGTGTTTCAAAAACCCAAACATTAATTATTTATCAAATTTTTATGTACACATATTATGTGTTTTTTTATTTTTATACTACATTTAAAATTTTTTTTTTATTTTTTTTCTAGTGGTTTAATGGTTTTATTGTGTTAATCTCTTTCGAAGCAAATTATTTGAATTAAAAAAGAAATCGAATTGATTTTCATACAAGAATTAGTTTTGTGAATTTCTAAAAAACAAATTTTTTTTTTGCATGGATAAATTTGTAATTACTGTGTTTTTTCAAATTTGCAGTTGTACAAAATGGTATAATTGGTGATTGTTGTACTAGATGGTACCAACGTTCAAAATGCATATTTTGAATGTTGATACTAACGTTGATTACCCTCAAAATGCACAATTTGTAACATAATCCGAATTAACATAAGTGTTCTCAAATATAGTCGAAATTGCAGTAATACTGGATTTCAACAATTCAACAATTAGAATTCAAGGTGAATATTGTATTATATTAATTGTAATACATTAATGCGATTTGGATAATGTTATATATTTTCATTACAATATGACAGTATCAATAACATATTCTAGATTGTAGTTACAATATGTACTTATGTATATTATATATATTCATATTCATACATACATAGGTTGCATTTATATATATATATTCGAACATATATATCTAAATATTTATAAAATAAACCTTGAATGAAAGTTAATTTTAAAAATTTTGAAAACTTGTTTAAAATTATAATTATTTATACCTACATAATTATGTACATAATTTGGTTCAATATTTCACACAATAATTTTCAACACTTAAAATATAAACATATGTACTTATTTACTTAATATTTTTATTTTTTTTTTATTATTTTAATTTATTTTCAACATCTGCTCTAATCGCACATGTTAAAAATTAAAAGAAGAGAAAAAAAACAATACCTTTTTAATATTCTTTTTTGTTTTCTTTATCACCCTATATAAGATGTGCTATTTACATATCCTTGAAATTTTTCTGAACTTGTTTTAAAATTTCTTCTCTTTTTATTTTTAAGTCTCTTATTTATATTCGCTCTATATAGACTATATAACATATACTGCTCAAGTTTGCACTAAATACAGATGATAATGTTAAAAATAAGAAAAAGAGAAAAAAAGTAAGAAAAAGAAAAAAAAGACAGACAACCTGAACTATTATGAGTAATTGTGAGTTGAAAACGTTAACGTTTTACTCATTATTAAATCACTTACTGTATTACACATTTTTTAATGAAAATATTGCATGTGTAGAAACACGATTAAATTAGTTGTATTCAGACGTACAGTGTATTACTTTGTATATACATAGTTTATATTAATGATGTATGAAAAAATATATGAACTTACATTATGAGTTATATATATGTATATGCATGTGTAAAACTCATATTATAGCAAGGATTGTAAGAAAAAATAATAACTACAAGTAAGTAAGCAAGTATAAAATTTGAGGAGAAACGACAAATATAAAATATAGAAAAATGTGTGATTATTGATATGATTTTAATATAACTGTTATATATACAATATGTGTATAACAAATTATATAACAATTACATTATAGATAGCTATTGTAAGTTAACTTTAGTGCGCCAAATTTTTCCACTACAAAAATTATTCATCACCTTCTCTTTTTGAAAAATTTTTTCGTCATAGTGCACAATAAGTATACATTTATATGCCGGTATATACAATATATTGCCGTATTGTACATATAAATTAGTATAACTGTATGAGCATAAAACATCACGACCTCCTGATCTGTTGCCCCCCCCCCTCATTGAGCAAATATTCTGTATTTTTCAATATTATATGACACAAACATGAATACATCGTAAACATTTATACACATGCATGCATATATATACATATATATATATATATATATTAGCATAGATGGCGGTACATATAGGTATAAATAAATATAATATTTAAGAATAAATATTTTCTTTCCCAATTCAAAAAAGTTTTTTATTTTACTTTTATTTCATTTTTTTTTTTTGTTTCTGTGTTATTTGATTTTATTATTGACACAAGTGTGCAAATATGTACCAAAAAGTACAAATATTTCAAATATAGAATGAAAAAATAAAATTGTGTGTATAAAGTAGAAAAGGACAAACAAACTAAAATACACATTCATACATTCAACCAATGGTTGCTCTGGTTGATTGTTGTATATCATACTTGGTTCGCCGTATTTCGTTTATTTTTTTCCTTTGGAGTATATGGTTGTTTTTTTACTTTATTTTAGAAGAAATTTTTATTTATTTAATAATTTTATTCTTTTTAAGTTGTTTGAAGTTATTTTGTTGAATTTTATTTTATTTGTTTATACATATAGTATGTATATAGTAGGTTACCTATCAACCATACATTTCATTTCGAACATCATATACCCACCGAAAATATTTTATTGTTTTCATTAGTTAATTTTTTAAACACTACCTTCATAACACAAAAATAACAAAGTAAATGAATAAATGTGTATGTGATAAAATTTTTTTATGAAAAAAATGGTATCTAAGCAGACATTAAGAGAAGGTGATGAAATTATATCATTTTTTTTTTTCTTTGAATATGCTTGTGTGAAGGAATATGTACATACATACATATATAAATATGTATACTGAATGTGTGATGTCTTGGCATTTCAAAAATTTTATTTGAAACTTAAATTACTGCTTTTAATTTGCTAAAGATGAATTATTTTAATCAAGCTTAAGGTTGATAATTTGAAATTTTATAAAACGTACATACTCGCTTGTATATTTCAAATATTTAGGACTCCATACATACATAGAACACATAGAATTAATTATACATAACAATGACAACCAATGGAAATAAAAATTATATTAAGATTTTAAGAAGTTGTACAATCAAAAATATTTAAAAAAAAAAAAAATCGAATTAATTTGAATCAAAATGGCAATACTTATGTTACATTTGTAGGGCAAGCAATCATACCAAATGTTGTATATGTAGATTAAAAATCGTTTTTTCTATCAAACTATGCAAAACAATAAATTTTATTTGTAAATATTTGATTGTATTCATTTGCTTTCATTTGTTAAATATTTTATGAACACAGAGTGAGAGAGAGAAAGAGACAGAGAGAGAGAGAGAGAAATGTCTGATCGAATTCTCAGATACCATCAATCTATTAAAAAATTTCTCTTTTTTTTTTTTCCTAACTGTTTAAATTTTATTTAAAAATTTAAAAAAACTTTAAATTTTATTTAAATATGTACACACATATCCATACCTACTTATGCAGTAATAAAACTGAACTAATTACAAAGGTAAAAAAAAAAAACAATAAAAATAAAAATGGTAATAAATTAAAATTATAATATAAAAAAAAAAAAACAAAAAAATCAAAAGGTTGACAAAAGAGAATAAAATGAGAGGAAAAAAAAAAGAGTGATAATTAATTAATGTTTACATTTTGACACAGTCATTTATTTGGTTGTTTAACATGAAAACATTAAAACTTTTACAAAAAAAAAAAAAAAAAAAAAAGTGGGATTTTGTTTTGTTTTTTTTTTATTTTTTTACTACATAATTTTATAATCTATTTGTAGCGTATTATAATTAACATTAATGTCAACAAGCAAATAAATTGCGTAAACAATATGATTTTGCTTTATCAGTAATTAAATATTACACAAAATAAAAAAAAAAAACACAAAAATTATAAAAAATAAAATTCTAAAAAAACTAGTTTAGATTTTTTTTTTTTAAATTTATGAGTTTTAGTAGATTTTTGTCTTTGTCTATTTGTTTCTTTTTTTAATCACTTCTAATATTTATTATGTTTTTTTTTTGTATATAATTATTTGTTTTTGTTTTATTTTAATTAATTTCTCTATTTTCTATATTATATATAGAACAAATGACTCAAAAATTTTAGAATTTTTATGTCTAATTAATTTAACAAACTGTAAAATAATAAAAAAAAAAAATTATTTTTTTAAAAGTGTTTTAACATTAATTTATTAAGTGGTGTGATAACGCTTCAAATAAAAACAAATAAAAAAAAATTTTTTTTTATATAAGTATGTGACAACACTCAAGATAATATAACGGTATTATAAATATTCTAATAAAATATTTTTAAAATAAATTTAAGTGTTTTTTTTTTTTAAATAAAATTTATAAAACTAGTTAAACACATTGTTAACATAGTGTTTGTTTTCACAAATAAATATTTATTTTGAAATTATTAAAAATATTTGTTTTTAGAAAAGAAATTAATTTAATTAAAATTAAAATAAATAATTTCTCGTTTCACTTGTATTTGCATTTTCTTTTGTATTTTCTTTTTTGTTAAATTAAATTTATAAATTTTTGCAAGGTTAATATTTTTTTTAAAAATTTGCCACAATTTTCTAATATTGTTTTTAATAATTTCCCTGAAAACTTATTTTAACACGTTGAATGCCCAGCGTAAATCGATGGAATTTCTCGCGGGGGCCCAAATCCAGGTGTGTAAACAGCGCGAAACAATGCAAGAGCGGTACAATACAATTTGTCGTTTAAATTTATTCACGGTTTGTTTTTGTAAATATGAAAGAATTTTTTTTTGGAAGGTAAGTTTTAGGTTTGAATTTTTTATTTTTAGAAATTTTTTTTTTTTTTGAAGAGTATATTGGAAAATAATTTTGTGGAAAGTGCTGACAGAATATAAAGAACCTCGAAGTGGGGAATGTGATAAGCGTTCCAAAAAAAAAAAAAATTCATCATGACTGATCTCATTGCATTTACATCAAAACTTTTAGTTGTCTCAGAAATTTCAAACAATTCCGCCAAGCAATATTTTTTGCAGTATAAAATTATTATAAATTACTTCAAAAATCATATGTTAATTGGACAAGAATAGTATCACTCGTTTACAGATGTCAGAGCCCCTTTGGAAACATAGCCGTCACCCATATGTGAATGACATGGCGTTCAACGTCTTAAATCGAATATTGTTTGAAATGGTAAGAAATAATATAAGAAAATTAAATTTTATTAAAAAACAATAGCATGAGATATTAAATCTGTCATGGAGATGACAAATCTGTCAAGCTTGAAAACCTAAGTATTAAATTAAATAAATTAATAGTATGTTAAATGAAGAAAAAGTTTTAAAAACTCAACAAAAATCGAAAATTTATGTACAATACAAGCACATATACACTCATACTGTATATAAAATATATACATATATATATATATATATACTTTTAAATTGAGCACTTGAAAATATGTGTTTACTCTCTTATATTATAGTGTCAATTAATTTATTATAACAACTAATGTTAAATATACTTTAAAAAAAAAAAAGTGTTATTTCACATACCCACTTAATAATTTTATAAATTTCATACTCATACAACAAGTTTATTTATAAAAAAAAAAAAAAAATCGCTAATATAAATATTAGCGATTATTATAAAATTAAATAATTTATTGACTAATTTACCGTCATTACCGTTATTATATAGGAATAGTTAAAATATAGTTAAAATTATGTGTCAAGAAATTATAGAAAATTTAAATAAAAAATTTGAAAAATTGCTATACTAAATGATCAAAATATTTATTAAGTTTTAACTTAGCCAGATTTTTTAAGATCTTAAAGATTTATTAAATTATTTTTATTGTGAAAAACCTTTGTGGAAGGTTATATAATATAATAGGAGATTACATAAATAAGACGGCATTTAATAGGCGGCTTATTACACAATTTTGCATAGCATAACAAAGACAGTTCTTGTTTGCACTTCAACTTATTAGAAATGGAAAGAATATAGTCAAAAATTATGTAATAAGCCGCCTGTTAAATGCCGTCATATTTCTGTGATGGCGTATTTAAATGTACAATCTAATAACATACATATATATTTTTCTAAATAAAACTTTAATAATTGTCTTTAAAAAAATTAAATAATTTGTTATTAACATTTTAGTTGAATGAAAAAGAAAAACAAAAAATTAGAATACTTTCTTAATCGTTTACAAGTCATCGGTATTCATAATGAAATACTTAACACTTACCTTTCCTAACAATTTTAAATACATACATAAATAAGTATTAAATAATATTCTCAACAAAACGTATGTATATACGATTGTGATTATTAATGAAAAATATTTTCTTATCTTAAATTTTTTTTTTTCTTATTGAATTTTTGATTAAACAAATTCCACAATTTAAATATTTTAAAATTTTTCACTTGAATACTCAATTATACTTTTCATTCTAAATATTTCTAAAAATATGCGTTTCATAAACTTTACTAAAGCATGTAATAATCTTCAATAACCTGATTTGATTACTTCGCAATTAAAAATTAATCAATAATTATACTTTAATCAGAACTATATGTATGTATGTATAGTATGACAAGTGCTAAAAACGTGTGTGATTTTAATCGTTTTTTATTATGAAATTTAATTAAAAATAATTATTTTTTTTTTTAAACAGAATCAAATTTTAATTACTGACAATTAAAAAAACAAAAAAAAAATTATAAAAATTGTTTTGTTATTAATATTATTGCATTATATTAATTAAAAAAAAATGTGATAGGGCTATTAAAATTGTTGAAAGTCTGGTTATTGAAGAAAACAATAATGGCAAAATTTAAATGGTACTATAGAATATATTTTAAATTTTAATTTTTCATCTAGGGTTAAAAATCATATTAAGTTTTTTAATTCACTCATAATATCACTTATGTCAGCAAAATATTTTATTGAACTCGCAAATTTTGGTATAGGTTTAATAATATTTTTTTGAAATTTGTTTATGATACTCTAAAAGATTCTAAGAAAGTCATTTTGCATGCCCATACGAGAACTAAACAAATTACACAAAATAATTTAGTTCGTATCTTTTAAATAGATTTTTTTAAACACATACTATTTTAGTCATATAAAAAAATTGAGTATCGTCATCCTTTACTTAATAAATTTAAATTTTTAATAGACACTGACTGTATGCGCGGGGAGTATACGCGGCTTGGCTGAGATGGCTCTTCAACACAACGTGCAGCCGCCGCAAAATGGGCAAAAAGGGAACCATTTTTCAATTTCTCCGAGAGTATGCGAATTTGGGCGGGCGAAACTGGTCACGCAGGGCAGAGAATATGTTAAGGGGTTTATAAATTTCTAATATTTTCAAATTAGTTTATTTTTCGTTTGCCATTTTGCAATTTGCCCACCTCCAAAATATTGTATAACAGATATTTTATAAATGATTTTGTTTTTTGTATATTGTTTAATTTTACACATTATTATTTAATTTTAATTATGTGGTTGTTGTTTATTTAATGGAATCATTATGTTCGAACATTTATTTTAAAAAATCTCTATCATTTCTTTTTTCCACATAAAAATTTAATCTTATACATACATATTATGTACTTATCTGTACATATATTATGTATTATACAATTTATATATTTCATATACAAGCATTGTATATATAATTGCATTGAATTTGCAAAATAATCTTAAATTAAAATTTTAATATAAAAAATTTAATATTACAAAAACTAAGTAAAATTAATAGTCATTGTTGGCTTGAAATACACGATTTTTTTAAACCGTATATCTTAATGAATTTTAATAGAAACGAATCCAATGACAACATGAATTTATAATTTTATTCTATACAAATTAGGTAGATCAATACTAACAATAGAACCGAATCAATTAACTTAAATAACTTTAATAAAAAAAAAATATTTTCTATTGAAAAGTATTAAAAACCGGCTTTATACCACAAAATACCATGAATTTATAACACCTTTTTATTATTCATTTATTAATACGTGATACACAAAATGTACATATGTCTATAATAAAAATATATATGTAAATTTATATGTATCAATGTAAAATATGTCTATAATATTCAATTGTCTATCTTTTTAGAATACCTACTTAGACACAAATTTACAGATCATTAATTTTCACCTATTTTTTTTTCTTTTACAGCTGGAATTCAAATTTCTGAAGCATAAACCTTTGAAATAAACAAAAAAAAAAAAGAAAATTAGCTATAATTTTTAATAATATTACAACTGTATGATAATTTCTTATGGCGGCAATTTTCAATCAACTTTTCTATGTATACAATTATATTATGTATACACATAAGTATTATAATATGTATACATTAATTTTGCTACCACAGTGACATATGATGTCACATATTTGAAATTATTTCTATAATATTAATGTCTTGTGCCAAACCATATAAACAATGAAGATAAAATTTATTACAATAATTTTGATTGTAAATTTGAATAATTCGCTGTATATAAATAAATATATTAGGGGGTATTTATAGTGTGTATGTGTGTATGGTATTATAAAAATATTTAAAAAAGTTTCTTAAATAAAAATATAAAAAACACACGTTATATCAATAAATTATGTATGATAAGTATGTGACGTATATGTATGCCATATGTATTGTAAGTATGTTAATTTGTTAAATCAAAAGCATAAGAAAACAAAAAAAAAAATTAACAAATTTGACAATGCTTAATAGTTATATAAAATCTAAATGAATCTATTTAGTCATAAGATTTACAAGCATAAATTCATTTTTCTTTTAAGACAACTACTTTTTTTTTTTTTTGTATTTCTATTATTATTTTATATAATATCATGTTTAAATGTCATAAATGTTAAAGAAATATTCCGCAGACATAACTTTAACTCATAATATACATATATTTATATAACAGAAAATATTATTTATTATAGTTTGAATTGCCAGAAAATAATTCAAAATACAGAAGGAAAAAGAAAAAATCAAAAGATGAAATAGACGAAAAATAACGGAAACACGGTATGTGTATGCATGTACAATTGGATAATATGATCTTAGCATGAAAAATTTTAGTTATACAGCACAATATTATTACTGACTTCGAAAGTAGGAAATACAGAAGAATCACATTATATAAGACATTCATATATTATTTCTTATTTTTTTTTTATGTTATAATAAAACTTTAAAGTTAAGAGTGTTCTCTACACTTTTCTATAATTGAATGACATTACATGCACATGCTTGCCCTATACAAAGTATTTTCAAGTTCATTCATAAGAGGAACCTTAATGTTTACAATTATTATTATTTAGATCGTTAATAAAATTATATTGTATGACTAATAATAACGAAAACATTATAAAATTCAGATAACGAATATGAATTATTACATAATATAAGTAATATTAATTATTATTGTAATATAATACCATAACTTGCTGTTATTAAAACTTGAACTGCAAAGAAATGTAATTCTTAGAATGATTTTGATAAACAAACAAATTTATTCTTAAGATATTCAAAATCATATCTAATCAATTTCGATAATACAGAAAATCGCCTATACAGAATATTGTAAAGCCTAGAGAAAATTGTAAAATCAAATAGTTCCTGATCTAACTTATATTAGAGAATATTATTAATCAGTTCAACCGCTTAGAGTTAAACATACTCTAAAATTCGAATTAAATGTAATAAAAGTGTTTTATTTTATAACACTAATGATTCGGATCATTTTATTCACCTCACTATAGGTATATAATAAAAATTTAGTTATTACCATCAAAAATTTTAGGAAAATTGCCCTTTTAAAAAATACTGAATCAACTAACACATGATTTTCGTTCCAAATGAATAACTTTTTTACAGAAATAACATCAATTACTGGAAATAATTGAAATAATAATTTTTTAAATAATTTCTAAAGTTTCAATTAAAACACATTCTACTGTATATATACATACAGTAATAACACAATTTACTTCCATAGACATGAGCACGAAAATTACTTTTTCTTCTTTATAATTTTTTGTTTTTTTTTTTTTTTACATTTTCACCTCCTCATATTTATGATGTGCATGACATTAAAATTAGACAAAATAAACCCGATAACAATTTGAGTGTATAAAGGTTAACATATATTTCATATATGTATGTATATATATGTATAACGTATATTGCATATAATACTTATTTTAAATATAAAACAAAATTAAATAAATATAGCCTAAAATATTTACTTAAATATTATGTATACGTAATAAAAATACGTTTATAATTTACATAAATATTAAAAGAAATTCGAAAAAAAAAATTTTTTTGTATCCACCGAAGCAAAAATAACCACGTTTAAAATCAGTTTAATGCCGCCGCGACGAATGATTGCGTGAAAAATTTAATTATGTGCGGAATAATATACATTTTAATCAACAGCGTATAAATAAACTCTAAGAGATATTATATTCGCATATATTCATATAAACAGTGAATTATAAGAGAAAATCGTATAATTACAAAAAAAATAAAATTGGATATTTACAAGTGTTTAATTTGGATTATAAATATTTACACATGTACACATACTTATAATAATGTTTTCCTAATTATGGAATGATTTACTATACTTGGACAATCAAAACTAGAGCAGCAGAGTTGATCATTTAGATTTTTGTATTACGATCACGATAGTTGTTTATTTTACACTTCAAATCTGATTCTGAGCAAAAGTCAGAGTTGGAGTTAGAGTCAGAGTCGGAGTCAGAGTTGAAGTCAGAGTCAGAGTTAGAATCAAAGTTAGAGTCGAAGTTGGAGTCAGAGTCGGAGTCAGAGTCCGCACTAGAATCGAAGTCAGAATCGAAGTTGGAGTTAAAATCAGAGTCAGAGCCCGGGTCAGAATCAAGATCAGGGTCAAGATAAGAGTCTGAATCAGAGTAAGTGAGAGATGAGATGAATCACTAATGAGTAAAATTTAAAGTAAAAATCATAATTAGAGTAAGAATCACAATCAGTTTCAGAATTAGAATAAACTTCAAATGTGATTTTAACTGTTATATTGACTCTTATCATTGATTTCTCAACGTCCCGACTCGACAATATATAAATTATACCAAATATTATGGAAAATTTAGTTTTTAACTAATATAATCAATTATTATTCTATTAAAATTAATGAATATAAAAATATATAACATAAATATTTATATACCAACATTTATTTTTAAAACAACATATTAGAAATCCCGCATTGTATATTAAAATATGTATAAGAGCATATTTACAGCCTTAGGATTAGTAACTATTTTTAAACTTTTAATTCTGATATGACGTCTATTCAATTATATGTACGTTGCACATCTGTATACGAATATATTACATAATATATATATATATATATATATATATATATATATATATATTAGTAGTAAATCTTTTTTTTTTATAATATATGCAACTATTTATTTTAAAAATTATTTAACACACCTAATAAATTTGCTATTAGGCTTTTGAATATTTAATTATGTTTCCAATATTATAGCTACCATATATGTAGTATCTATTTTCACGATATTAATATTTACCTACATATCTTATATTCATACCTACATACGTTACATTAGTATATTTATAAGTATGTAGAAAAAAATTATGTAGAATAATATAACAAAATTTGTTTTTTTTTTTCTGTGCTTTTCAAACCATAAATAATAATGGCTAACATGATTATATTACATATATTTATTATGTAGATATACACGCGATGTATAAATGCATATTTGTACAAATATGTATGTTTGTATAGAAAAAATTTATAGGTATTGTAAAAAAACACAGACGATATATTAAAAAAAAATGTTAATAATTTGCAAAAAGTTTCAAATTTGAAAAAAAAAAATTTTTTTTTTTTTAAAATACCTGGAAAGCGGTTTAGCAATCAAACACAAATCACACAAATTATGCAGTTATTTTTTTTTTTTTAATTTTTTTTTTTTATTCGGAATTAAATATTCACTCAAGTGTCAAATCAGTTACAATCAGAAACATATCATTTTTATATAAGTAGGTATTTTTTTTTATAGTAGTTATTTACCATTTTAATTGTGGGTGTGTTCACGTTATTCATGTACAAAATAAGGAACAAAAAAAAAAAAAAATTTATTTATTTATTTTTTAATTGAAAACATTTTATAAAAATTTGTAACATATTAAAAAAACATAATATTATACATATTCATTAATTATATGTATGTGTATGTTTGTGTGTTAAACGACAAATATAATATTACAAGCTTAAAAAAAAAATTCGTTTTATATCAACAAAAAATTATAATGAATTTTTTTTTCTATTATACAATTTAATTCCGTACTGATCAGTGATCTTGAGTGATCAGTTAATCTTGAACGTTTTATAAAATTAAGAAAGAAAAAAATCAGCCGATTTAGTATATAACCGACCAGAATAGTTTATTATTGTTTCTAGTCGAAAGCACAAGATATTTTGAAAATGTCTCGGCAAGCAATTATTTCAAATATTAGAAAGCAAACGCCTATATTTAATATAAAATCATAAATTTGATTCTTAATAAGCGTATACTTTCTGGAGTTTTCAACCTTCCTAAGAAGTTTTTCATTGAAACCTGACCTATTGGTGCGGTGGTTATGGTATCGGTCCTTTAACCAAATCGTCTTAGGTTTTTAACACTCAAACAGAACTTAAATATTAAATTTCATGAAATTCTATTAAATAATTTCTTACATATTACAGAGTCAATATTGTAGAATCGGTTCTAACATATATATATATTTATATAAATGCGGTGTATCCGGGTTATCAAAAAATTCGATCGAACCTAAAACTCGATAAAACTGAGATGCGCATGAGTTTGCATAAAGACCATGGTAACCGGGCATTCAGACGCTATCCTAAAAATAATTCATTTACGTTTTAATAATATCAAGATTTGTGTTACGGTTGAAAACTCGACTTTACATATAAAATATGGTGTCATCACAATACCTCCCATATTTTATGCAGTCCGGTCAATAAAAAAGTTTTTTTTTTTTTTTTTAATTTTCACAATTTTGTATGTCAACATTTTTGAATAAAATTTTTTACTTTTAATAATGGTTTATGAATTATAATTTAATTAATGTTTAAAATTAAAATTTATGACTTGAATAATTATGACTTGAATAAAATATTAAATTGGTTATAAGTATATATATTGTTGCTTTGGGGCATTGAAGTGTTGCAATTTTATGTAATTATGTTAAACATAATTTTACTAAGTTACCCAAAATTTATACACATAGTATTTAAATTTTGATTTTCGAAGTTAACCATATCGTAATATAAATGAATAATAAAAGTATATTAGTGATTTATGTAAAATTTGTATGCCAAAGGTCACAAAATTATTTTGCATATAATAATGTAATTTATTTGTGTGAATTAATATGTCGTAAGCAATTTGTTTCAGTTTATTTATTCACTGTTATTAAAATAATTAAGTAAAACATGAATTATTACACTTAATTATAATAATTTGATCTTTAAAATTGTCATTGTTAGATTAAGCTTGTTGGACTTGTTTTTCTCTCATTTGAAAATTTTTAATATTTAAATTGAATTAAAAAGGGCCGGCTTCCAATTTTTTAGTGATTGAAAGGTATATTTGAATAGCATCTTAATGTCTGGGGTTTTCGAAAATATTATCGAAAATTTATAATTTTCGAAATTTTCGAACAAACACATTTCCGATATTTCAACTTAACTCATTTCATAGGAGCATTCAATTCCATTCAAACTCAAATTAAAGTTCATATTTTTCATTCTAAAACAAAAAAAAATACTTCACTTTTCAAATAAAGAACTAGGTAATAATAATAATTTCTGTTATAACAATAAAATATACGCATATATCATAATATGTCGTACACTTTATCTACACTCATAGAAAATTTCATATAATTAAACTATTTCGAAATGGGTGAAGTTCTTCAATTTTTTTTTGTTTTCTTCAATCAAAAATTCATAACACGTTTTTGAAACGAACGAAAATTATTAAATCAGATTTTCCACAAAACAACTAAGTATAAAATAAATATTTAAACAAAATTTGCAATTCTCATATGACACATTTAATTAAAATAAAAAAAAAAATACAAATACAAAAAAAAAAAATAGTATAATAAAATGGTATAAAAGATATAAAATTGTGTACCCTCTTAAATGCTGTGAAAACCTTCAAAATTTTTAAAATAATACAAAAGAACAAATAAATCAAACATCTGTCCGAAAAATTTCCAAATATAATTACACACAAAAAAAAAAAAACATTTAGTATACCAATTAAATTTACACACTGCGCCCCTATACTTAACTGTAATATATTTAGATTTGTAGATATTCGTGTATAATTGTACCTTTTAAACTGGTAACTATTTTTTACATTTAGGATTTACACTAAAATTTAAAAAAAAAAGGGGCGAGAGAAAAAAAAAATATATGATATGCAATAAAATTGGGATTGCCATATCCGCTTCTAATTTAATAATGTAGTAAGTCATATGATGTGGAATTATTAGGTGAGAAATTTTCACTGAAATTTGGTGAAGTTTTGTTAATTTTTGAAAACAAAAACTTCAAATTAAACAAGCAGCAAACAATATTTTGCCATCTTTCTAAAATTGCAGGAAAAATCTGGTAGTCTTTTTTATCAACAGGCTGTAACTCGAAAAAGAGTATATATCTCGTTAGTATACCATAAAATTTTTTTGCTGCAAATTTATCTACAAATCATCCATGAAATTATTTGTTACCTGATGCGAATATACACTGTATTATTGCTAGCCGAAAACTGCTAATCACGTTAAACTATCAAAAGATCTCATTCGTTTTCATTTATTTTTATTCGTTGCCTCTTTGTATTATAGTTGCAGATTTATAAAATTTATGAATTTTAAATGAAACAAAAGTAATCTTCTATTTTATATATGATTTGTTCTTAAATTACTAATTAAGTATTCGGTTTAATTTCCTTCAAATTGAATTTTTTTCAAAATATTTAAAAAATTTTCAAAATTTCTGTTTGCAGTTGATTCTGTTTCTGTTTTAGCTTCCGTTTCTATGTTAAATTTTTGTTTTGACACTAGATGTCTCTTCTGATTGACGTTTTTAAATCTATCATTTTGTAATCACCGTACTTACAGTATATTTCAATTCATTCTTAAATTATTCAATAAATGGCAACACCAAAATTTCAATTCACAATCAAATGAATGTGAAAAATTAATCAGACATAAGTAGTAAAATTGAAAATTTATATTTAAACAAAACTTATTTCTGTCTTTTTAAAATAAAATTATACAAATATAATAATAATAATAATTTAGGGTGACATGATTGTCAAAAAAGCAAAAAAAAAAAAAAAAAAAAAAAAACACTCAATATAAAATTCAACCCCTATATTTTAAATAATATAGGTAAGTGGAAATTTATTAAATATTAAAAAAAAAAATGGATTGTAGTAGAAATTATTAATGTTAAAATAAATTCGTTACATTTAAGTTCTGATCCTTGTATATATGTATATATGATTATTTGTATAACAATAATATTATTATTAAAAATTTATAGTTGTGTTTCAAGTTTGACGGCAAAATAATAATAACGTTTATAATGTAAGTATACTAGTTCTTTTATTTATACGTGATTAAGATTTGTTTTTCTTTTATATTTAAATATTATTATAATATATTCATTGTTATACACACACACATATGTATATTTATATACATATACGAGAATATATATATATATATATATATATATATCAAAATTATTAAAAGGGGTAACATTTTGAATTTACGATAATTTTAATGTAATTTTTCTGTTCTTGATTATTCCTGATTTCTAAATAACACATAAAAAATATTGTTTTTCTTATAATATGAATTTAAAAATTTTCACCCTTAAAAATTTCTGTTATACTTATGTATATGTATATATAGGGCCCCTTCTTGTCTTTTTCATATCAAATTGAAAACCTTAATTTATTCCTTTTATCCTTTTTTAATTTTTAGTTGTTATTATTGTTGTTGTTGTTGTTGAATCTAATTTTTGAATATGTGCTCACATATTTCCCCCCTCCCTTCCAAATATACACATATTGTATAATTTTATACGTTTTCTTTTGTGCGTTAAATTTATTCACACTGTTTACTAAATACAAAAACATCATTCAATATAAATTCACTTTAATCTTTTTGTAAAATAATTTTTATTATAGTTTTATTTTTTTCGGTTTCTTTTAATGTCAACAATTATTATTATTATAATTTTATTCTTTAATATTAAATTTATAAAAACACATAGATTTTGTTTTCATATATAGCTATGATTTATTTTATTAAATCTCATAATTTTTTTTGAAATTCTTGATAGCTTAGATCAGTTTCAAATCATATACGTATAATTCATGTGTATACATGTGTAAGGTATAAAATATTTTATGAATGCTATACTGACGATTATTATTTTTTATATTTTAACCCTTAACTACTGTATAACATATGATACAATATTTCTTAATACTTTTAATTCACCCTGATAAATTTAGTATACGTAATGCTTTTTATAAAATATATATATATATATATATATATATATATATATACAATCACGAGTCTAAAGGGATTTAAGTCAATTAAAAAATAAAGAAAAAATACAAAAATATTATAACTAGGGTTATAAAATCGAAACAATAGAATCCTTTTCACTTTGGTTACAATATACTTGTATAACAAAAACAAGTATTGAAAAGAAGCAAAGATATTATTATTAGAGTATGTAAGTAATGCGTCCATATGTAAGTAAATGAGCTTAAATTTAAATTATATAATCCTGTAATTTACGTACTATACACAAGAAATTTTTTTTTGTATATCGTATATAAAATGAGTGTATGAATGTATGTAAAAAATTCTTTGTAAAGACAAGAAACTGAAGAAAAAAAAACATTAAAAATGTTAAAGCAAAATGCAATGAAAGAGATAAAATCAAAGGTCCTTTAAATTTTGGAAATTAAAAAATTTTGTATCTCTTTATATTTTTTGACAAATAACAAATATCTATGACGCATGATGTGTACATTTATAATTCGAAAATTTTGATTATGACGTATGATGTGAAAGATGAAATTTGCAAATTTTGGAGGTAACGTACAAGTAAAGGAGGTTTATTTCCTCTTTTGTGGAATTTGTAAAATATTGAGTACACAAAAATTGAATTTTTAATCCTAATAACTCCATAGTATCAATTTATAATAACATTAAAATTTTTCGAAAAATTCATGAATAATTGTGATGTTAAACAAATTTTTAGGCGAATTCAGAATTAATAGTAAGAATTATTGAAAAAATCGGAAACCTGAAAATATTGAAATTTTTGAAAAAAAAAAAAAAAAAAAAAACATCACTTAATATTAAATTAAGGCCTTCAAATCTTACTTGCCTATTGAAATTATCACTACAACTCAAATAAATAATTATAGAATATAACAAAAATATGTTTGAATTTATAAAAAATTTGAATAAAAAGCAAACACTATAAAATATTTAGAATGTAAAGCATTATAAAATATCATTAAATCCGATATCATTAAGATCCGATGAGAAGTTCAAGTTACACATACATAAGTAGTTCGAATAGCACAAATTTGACTGTAATATTAAATTCACCCATTTTTATACTTCAATAATTATGAATTTTAACTTCCCTCCGAAATAAATTAATTATATCACACTTTAAACATTTTTCTACTTACAATATTATTTTTTAAGAAAAATTTAATAAAAAAAAAAAATCATTCATTTTAATTAAATTAAAATTAATTTTTTGTAAGTATTATATTTCAATAACTACATTATTCAATATTAAATGAAAAAATTAAAAATTATAAATGCCTTTTGTAAGAGAACTTTATTATTTAATTAATATATAAGTAAAAACTGTTTAAAATCATTGATAACTGATTGATACAAGAATCCTTATTAACTCAATATTAATATTCTCTTATAAAAATTAAAATTTTATTCAAAAATACAACAGAAACTACTTGATATTAAAAAAGATTTAAGTGCCATATGGAATTAAGGTATGAATTATATCACACACTTATTAACTATAACAAAACTATAGCAGTATAGAATTTAAACATTCTCAATCGAACACACTCAATCGAAACTGAAAGAAATTTTTTTTTTAAGTCAATATTATTGAAAATTTTTCATATACGTAAAATTTCATACCATCATAATAACCATTAAATCGGAAAGAAATTAATATGAAACATAATTCATCTTCATTATCCCAAGAATTTCACTTCATAAATTCATTATGAAAAAAAAAAGCAAATAGAAAAATTGAAAAAATATGAAAATTACATTTACATTTTAATTCATTTACACACATAACATAATAAATACACGGTATACATATACTGCAAGGATAATATATCCTTTATATTATCTGTAATATCCTTGACTGAAATGAAAATAATTTTTTTTTTTGAACAACTCCCCGCTGACATATAGCAAAAAAAAAAAATTCTCATAAAAGCCGAAAAAAGGAATAAAAACAGGGGAAAAAGAAATTCCTTTGAACACAAAAAAAAAAAGAGAAGAAAAATTATTAAAAAAATTCATGATAAAATCCTGATGCAAATTATTATACAACATTTTGTTATATGCCAAATAATATCGAGCCGAAACAAATAAAAACAGAATTTCAATTCACTCCACACTTTAAAGTCACATTCTGTACTTTTAATACACTTAAAACCCAATTTCTTCTATATATATATATAATAGTTATACATGTGTGTATAACTGATATAAACGTGTTCTATATAATAATAGTTATACATTGTTGTAAGTATATATGTACGTGCATGTGATAATATTATTATGCATGTATAATAACAAATAAGTGTATAGAATCGAAAAATAATTATTAATGCAATTATACAATTAAAAAATTTACAGTAAAGCTTAGTTAAATCCATTTTTAATAAAGTTGGATCAAACCAATTGTTTCTATTGTAGCACTTTTCCCTTCAACTTGTGAAAATACTGCTTTTAAATACAATCTATGTATACCTACCACACTAGTGTAGTGTGGACAAATAATTTTAATAATGAATGCACAAATGAGATAATTATCGTTAAACAGTATAACAGAGTAGGAGATGCCAGTTTCTTTTAATAGAAAAAAGGATTAGTTACAATTCGCATAATATTTTGATACCGCTCGCCCCACAAAATTCTATATATAGCCATACACAAAAAATATAAATTATAAAAATTAAAAAGAAAAATATTGTGCTGAAAATTCAGGGAGAAAAATTAATGTTAATCTTCTTTAACACATAATAAATATGACAGTATAACAAGATGTTAGTTAAATTTTTGAAAATTTGACATATTATAAACGTCTAAAATAAAATTATTTTGGCAAAAAAATTGTTAATATTTTAGCAGAAAAATTTTTTGTATATTTATGTAAAAGAATTTTTTGCATATATACTTATGTATGTAATTGTATGACAATTATATGTTTTAGAGAAGACTTCAGAATTTCAAAACATAAATTTAAGGATGAACTATATTGCTAAGTGAGAAACATTTATCCGAACTTTATTGTATTTAATAGGTATATAATACAATATAATGTATTTATAACAAGTTATAAAACTATTATATAAGTGTATAACACAGAAAATTCAAAGAATTTTTCAAATAACATATGAAATAAGATAAATAACTTAAATATTCAATTCATAAGCATAAGTAACCTCAAAAAATTATAAATGCACCCATACCAAGTATGTCAAGTAATAAAATATTCTATTTAACAAAAATTTTATATCGTATATATAAGTATAGGCACATAACATACTTATTATAAATAGGACCATGGGTACAGAATATGAAATTAGAAAAAAATATATGTATAGAAGAGTATAAAAAGTAGATACAATTGAAAACATTTTGAATCCTATTTCAAATTCATAAAAAAAAAATTCTTTGTATATGATTAGATAAAACATAATATTATATAAATTGTATATATATATATATATATATATATATATCATACGTATATTATCTCTTATAACCCATATCCTTTTTTGATATCATACAAAAACATTTTAAATAACTATGAAAGCAATATTATTATTATTATACTATAGAAATAATTATATACAGTAGGTATGTGTATGTGTGTACTTGTATAACTCAATATATGTACTTTTGATTTTCAATAACATTTCCTATTAATAACACTTATATGAACATTTTAAGATTTTTGTATAACATTTTCATTTAAGTTATACACATATAAGTATATTGTATGTACACGTATAGAAATTTAAAATATTTTCAAGCATTCCAAAATAAAATTAAAAAAACAAGTTCTCTTTTATATTCAAATATAATTATAATTATAATAACATGAATAAAAACATAAGCAAATTCATAGACCGGATTCGTATTTCATATATGAATTTTCTATGTAAACAAATAAACAGTATAACAATGTATAGTACATAAACGAATATTAAATAGCTATATGATTATCAATTTAATGACCAGTTAATAAAGTCGCTCAATTAAATACTGAATTTGTTTTCTATATGTTAGGTTTTTCTTTTCTGTAAAATGATACTTTTGTACTATATTTATACATATATTCAAAAATTTTGCAAAAAATGAAATAAAATGTTAACAATAAACTAGTTATAAAACTGTTATACATATACAAATAAAAATTTAGATAACTGCTGGTATATGTATACGAAAACAATATATCATTATTTTGGGAATATGAAAAGGGTTAAAAAATATTTTTAGAATAGATACTTTTGTACGTATATTATCACTTAAAATATATGTATATATATATATATATATATATATATGTACCTAGATTTAAATTATAGTACTTATACGTATTATTATATATTAGAAAATTAATACACAAAACGAGTTAGTCAATAATTATATAACATATTTATATATAACATACTTATATATATAACAATAATTGTGATTTTTAAAGAAACAAATTTTAATTCTTTTATACTATAAAAAAATGCATTTGTTAATTGAATTTCGAACTAAATATTTCATATTTTATAACTCTGTTATATAACACTTTTCTCTACTTTCACTAGTATATATGTATATACTGATCTAAATAAAAGAGTAGTTAAGAAATTCATTCAAAAATTTATTTTTAAAAAATTTTACACAATACCAATTTTAGGAGTCTAATCTTATTACCACATAATTCATTGCCATTTTTGTCTTTTTCATTCGTTGTAGAACAATTAAATTTCTCTTATATTTCCAATTACATACCGTATATAACAGCACCATATTGAATAACCTTTTACTATATAACTACATTATACAACATATACTTGTATAATAAACATCATATCCGTATGTATATGGAATTCAAAATAAGAGAAAATGGAAAGGAAACGTGCCCCTACCACATATTAAAGGATTTTGCTTTATTTTTTCCTCTTATTATTATTTTTCTTCTATTACTTATTTAAATTGGAGATATAAGTAGAGTATAAAATAAAAATTTTGTTTTGAAATGCATATTGAAATAATTTTTAAACTACTTGGTCATATATATATTATTTCGATATATATACATGTGATACATATATATACATCACAAGTATAACTATATATAAGTAATTTTATATTTGATATACACTAATAACGATAATGATAATAACGATGACAAGGATAATGGAATTTTATGTTGTATTATTTTGAACATACTTGGAAATGAATGAAAGGAAAAATATTATAAAATAAAGCATTCCGAAAAATGAATTTTAGCTATTGTTACTTGTATATATACACTTTAAATATATTCATTTACATACACACACATACATAAATATATATACATATATATAAATAGATATATATCTTTGTATATAGGTATATATAAATAGGTATATATATATATATATATATGCATGAAAAAGGAAAATTATTATTAATGAATTTCATGATTTTCCATTGAAATAAAATAAATCGTACTGAGATTACATTACTACTTTGTTATACACTTAAAAAAGTAACAGAAAATAAATGCACATGAATTGAAATAAAAAGGATATTTTTTGAAACTGTAAAAACATATGTAACTGTACATTTTATCTTTATTTAAATTTTTGTTTTTTATTTTTTAAATATTTTTGAAAATGAAGTTTATCATGTTCATATAATGAAAAAATATATGTGAGTATGTGTACATTACTATATACTTATTAATTCTATGCACAACGATTAAATGGTATTTAATAAACAAACATGAATTCAATACCCAAAAGGGATTTTGAATATACAAGCTGTCTTTTTTGTTGGTGATATATACAAAATATTTATTTAGAATTTCATTCAAATGATATTAATATTTTAGATTTATATTTTACTTATCGTTGTTTAATGTTTTCTATTAACTACGATTTATATATGTAAGTGCAATGTAAGTATGTATGAATTTTTAAATATAAGTAGATATAAAGAATATATTACAGATTTTGTGAATTTTAAAACGGTTCACATTTACAATTAGTTTCTAAGTATTTAACCGTTAATTCGAAAATCATTAAATAAATTATTAACTAAATCCCTAATATACAAATTATTTAATTTAAAATTTTAATTATTATTACGTTAAATACAGATTTATTAAGAAAATAGAAATTTTGTTAGTAATTGCACGACTGCATATTAACTATATACACAAAAGAAAGATATTTTGATTTTGTTACCCAGAAATACGAAATTGTAATTTCAAATTTTCCACTACGGACACTAAAAGGTACCACCATCTAAATGAAATGGGCATACTCCCATCAGCCAACTATTTGATCAACAAAATATATAGGTTTCGCGAACTATATGGTTGTCTCTGTACATATATTTTATGTACTTATTAACCAATAAGAAAATAAATTTAAAAAAAAAAAAACATATCAAAACCATATGCTACTTAATTACTCCTTTTCATTCGCTTAAAGTCAATAATAAGAATTTTACATAATATTATACTTAGACCTAATATAAAAAATTTCTAAATGAAAAAAAAATTTTTAATTCCTCTCTAATATTAAAACAAGTTTTACGCAAAAAAAAAAATACCCAATAAATTAAAATCCAATTAATTTTATTTTGAGAGAAAAAAAATCCAATTTAACACATTCTAAATACCATTATTATAAATCAAATAATTTAAAAATTATTTTCAAATATTTTTTAACACTAAAATCCTAACATTCAAATAATAAAGAGAGAGAAAAAACGAGAGAAAAAAAATTATAAAAACCAACTGTTAAATCTATTTTCCGTTAACTTTAAAAATTAACAAAATAGAAAATATAAAACAATAAATAAGTATAATTTCTTTTAACCCCTCTTTAAAAAATTATTATAAACACTATAAAGTGTAAAAATACCTCATTTCCCTTTAAGTTGAAATTTCAATTTATTAAATTCAAACTATACTGATATCCTTTTCACACTATAAGTATTTATTATACATATATGAAAAATTCCCCCCTCCCCCTTTCATAATTTTATAAAATATTTAAAATTAAAAAACATAAAAAAAAATTGAAATTGAAAAGAATTAGTGTATTGCGCCTTGAGGTTAAAATAATTCCGTTCATAAATAAATAATAAAAGAAAAATTAAAAAAGAGTGTAAAATTTATAGTTAAGAGTGCCTTATGTACGTATGTATGCATGCAACAATAATTTAACAAAGGGTATAAATTTTAGTTTATAAATTTTTTATATGTGTGAGTAAAAACTGACATAATTTTCTAAAGGATAATTAAATTTACACAAAAATATTTGAAATTCCCTGCCTTATATTTTATTTTTTTTTCTTTCAAATTTTATCTTGGGTTTTTAATCAAATTTTCGATCACTAATTAAACAGCTCTTAATCAATATGTCTATTTTAATAATACCTACTTGCTTATTCTTATTTAATTCAAATCGCCCTTTTTTTCTAACTTTAACTTTAATATTAAATGCTGAATGAAAACAATAACAATTATAAAAATATTTTTTTTCTTTTGAACCTTTATCAAAATTATTAGTTGTGTGTACATGTATAAGATATTACCCACATAGAAGAAATTATTAATCAAAAAAGATTACACACTTTATAATATAGTATCTCATTTATATTAAAGAAGAAATGAAGAGGATGATGACGACCGACCATTATGGTTAGGAGGGTAAGTACAATATATCAACTGAAATTCGAAATTTTTCAATATTACTCTTACTATATTTTACGTAAACATACATATACAAACAGACATTTTTAATAATAAATGTTTATTCTAAAAAGGATCTATAAAAAGTACAAAACCGAGACAGCTGTCTTCTATTCTTTCCTGTTTCTAAAAAAAAACTTATTCAAGTAAGTAGATATATATATATATATATATATATATATATATATATATATATATATATATATATATATATATATATTCATATATATCCATATATATGTATATATAAAATTTAAATGTTGAAATACAACATTTTAACACCCTCCTGATTAATAAAATACTTTACAAAAATATAAAGTACAAATAGGGGAAGCGAAGGATAGGGCAAAAAAAAAAAATAATAATGAAAACAAAAAAAATAAATAAAAAATTTTTTTATAAAACCTTTTAATCCTGCGATCTAGTTCTCATTTTCCTTCCTTATTATAATCAACTGTATGTATGCATATATATACAACAATAACATAATATCGGAAATAACTCCTGGTGTCTGATGATGATAGTTGAGTAGTAATAGGAATTATTCGTTCCTTTTTTTTGAAAACAAAATAAATAATTATATATGAGAAAGAGGAAAAAAAACCGGAGGCATTAAAATAAAATTTTCAACCCTTAAATTATGTTTTTGCGTGTAATTTTAATACATGTAATTTTTTATTTATACCTACATATGTATTTGTGTTTCTACTTACTTTTTTAAATTAAAATTCTGTATCTAGATATGAGGGAAAATTACTACAAAATATATTTTGTAAAGAATTATAAATGTCAAGCAAACAGGAATATTATCGACCCTTCCTCACAATTTATTTTTTCATACTCTCACACTTTTTATTTTATATATAAATAAATGAAAATTCTCTCTCATTTCATAAATGACACAATCATGCAACACAAAAAAAGAACCCTTTTTGAGAGCACAATATGACAAGATAAAAATTAAAAATAACAAAAATAAATTTTTTTTTAATTTAAAGATAGAAAACACAAATAATAATAAAAACAAGAATTTAAGGGAAAAAATTATGAAAAATATTGTCGATTTTCTAGATCAAAACTGACTGATTATTAATCTTGTTTTGATATGAATTCGAAAAAAAAACAACAGAAACATAACACACAAAGAGAGAGAGAGAGAGAGAGTGGAAAAAAAATTAAGGCAGATGTCACATGTTTACGCATACTTAACTTACAACACCCTATTATTATTTTTTTTATATTAATGGAAGCCCGTTTTTTGTTTTTTTTTTTATAAAATGTGAAAAAGAGGGTAGCACTTGAGTGCGTAAAATTTAAATGTTTTTTTTTTTTAAAGTCTGAAAATTAAAAATAAGTACAAATGATCCTTTTGGTTTTATAACCTATTGAACAGCTTATCAAATTATTATTTTATTCTTGTTTGATTTTATTATTTTATTTTTTTTTTTGTTTCTTAATTAATTTGATTGAATATTATAAAAGATGAATTTGTTAAATGGATTTTAAATTTGAGTTTAAAAAAAAAATAAATTTTAAATTAAATTAAAAATCATTTAATCATTTTGTTGGGAATAAAAAAAAATTTACGATATTCATGTTCATGTTCAATTTTTAATAATCAATATTGTGTTTTACATTAAAAATGTACATCTATTACATTAAAATATTACTTTCTTAAAAAAATTACAAGAAAATGAATTTACGATATTAAAAAAAATTCGAATATCGTAAATTTTTTTTTTTAATTTTTATATAGAAAATTGAATTACAATTCGAAAGAATAATAATTTATTTATATTTAAAACAATTAAAACTTTGAAAATTATTAAACCCTTGCGTTTTTAATTATGTAATTAGGAAAAATGCTGCAATAAAATACCATTAATTTAATTGAACAATTTCTTAACAAAAAAACAATATGAAGAAATCGCTTTCTTTATTGCTTTAAATTGACAACTTTAAAAGTTGAAAATTCATTTCATAAATTAAGATACTACATGAGAAAGATTATGGTAGCGAAAGAGGTTAAAAGAAAACACGCAACCTCGTACTTGCTGTGCTCTAACATAAAATCAACCGATTATTAAAATTATTTTATAATTAATTTAATTTAAATAATATTTAAAATATTAAATTGTCATCTTAAATCTTATGAAGATTTCCCGAAATTTACGAATATTTAAAGATTGAAGATTGCACTAAAAATTTTTAATGTGAAAAATATTATTTTATCACATTAAAAAACCAAAAATATTTCCCTTTTTTTCAAATTCCATTGAAATTTATTCAAAAATTCTGATTTCAAAAAAAAAATTTTTTTTTCAGATTTACTTAGGGATTTTAAGAAAAATAAAAAAAATATGCATTACTTAATTTTTTATTGTTTAGAATTTTTTTTAACCCCTCTTCATACTTAATATATCAGTATATGTACTATGTATAAAATAATCGAATAATTTTTACATCAACCCCTCTGGAATTTTCTTTCTGCGTTAAAAAAAATAAAACTGAAATGAATTTTAAATTTAAATAAATGAATATAATGAAATTAGCAGGGTAAATGTATATTTTTTTTTTTTGTATATTTTCCATGTCATCAACAATGCAGAACCAACAAACGAACGAGTGAACGTTAAAAAAAAAAAATGATATATGAAGTTAACAATTTTATATAATATATGCAAAAATTTATACACCACATACTACAATCACTTCATCATCATATCTCACCACCATTTATACATAATATATGCCTTACCATGTTATATAGCTATGTACATATACGTAATACTTATAATGTACGTATAAGTATACATAACTGTATATCATAATAATAAAAACAAAAAAAAGCAAAAATAACCCATAAGTTACGTGCCGGAAAGAAAAACACCATTAAATGCCTCATAAAATAAAAAAATGTAAAAGCAAAAAAATAAAAACAAGAGAAAATTCCTCATATATATTAAAGAAGCAAGCAAATCACCCTAACTAAACTATAACAGCAAAACAACAAAATTGAAATTTTTTCAATCTCTTTACGTGTTTCCCTTTCTCATGCTCCCTTCAATTACTGCGCTCTACTCTTAAATTTTTTTTTTCCTTTCTTTTATAATACAAAACAATAGAAAGTTAACAGAGAATTTACACGAGGGAATATTTACAACAACAACAACAAAAAACAGAATATTAAATAGGGGGAATAAAATACGGTAAGTAAATATTATATGAATGAAAAATAAATTATTACATGGCCCTGAGCAAGGTATCAAAATATAAAAGGAAACTAAAGAAAAAAAATTTTTTTCTTCAACCAAATAAATTAACTACAATTTCTAAAAAGTAAAAAAAAAATATTTATTCTCTTCTTTGCCTCTATTTTCAGGAATACAGAAAAAAAAAAATATCGTATATATCCTTTATTCCTAAGGATATCTAAGATAATAATAACAAAAACAAGAAGTAGAATAAAAATTCAAGTATCTAAGTAAATACTATTTTTATAATATAAATACTTGCATATATACATACATACACACACACACATATATATAAGTTAATGTAATGATAGCATAGAAACGGTGTCAAATAGTGTTATAACAATAACCAATATATATATATATATATATATATATATATATATATATATATATATATATATATATATATATATATTAAAAAATTATAAGTATAACACATAAATATAAAACTTTTATACATATATTTAAATCTATTTATTATCATTTCTGTTATACCACCTTTAGCAGTTACCTTTATTATCTTGATTTTGTTTTTTTTTTTTTTTTTTCAGACTCATTAAATTTCATTTAAAACATGTACACTTTACAATAAACATAGGAGGCTCTAACGAAATTCAATGGAATGCAACAATGTGTCTTTTATATTGTTATAATTTTAAGTTTACAAAAAAAAGGAAAGGAAACGATTGAAGAGCAAAAGAAATACGAGTACAAAAAAAAATTTATTATACGAACGTCCGTATACTCACTTACCTATTAAGTTAAAAAAAATTTGTATTATAGACTAGAAATTACTAGAAAAACATCCTTATAACACAATTTTGTCACAGAAAAGAAAAAATTTATTAATATTCCTAAAGGAAGAGGAAAAAAGACATGATATTGGTCGCTTGTCCTTGTAACAAACACAACAGAAGTGTAACAACATTTTGTTAAAATTTTTTTTTTTTCTAAATTTTAAATTTATTTTTGTATGTTTTTGGCTTTTATTATTATTATATCGTGACTGTTTGGGAACTCACAGATACTTATAGATGTATATACGCCACATGAATGTGAACAAACACGTTTTATTGTTAAAAATTTTAAAGGATCGTTTTAAACGTAAAAAAAAAAAGAAGAGCAAGAAAACTGCTTGTTTGGACATATGGGATTTTTGTTTTTGTATTAAGTATGCTTACTTTAATGGATACATACTGACATGTATATGTAGATGTGTTTGTTGATGTATAATTATTTAAAATTTTTCTTTTGAAGACTATCTACCTAAAAAAAAAAACAAATATCCTTACTCTAAATTTGATAATTTAAAAAACAAGAATAAGAAAAGTAAAAAAAACTAAGAGGGAATGATTGCGTTTTGTTTTTTTCCTTCTCATCTCTTCGATTTTCTCTTGTGTTGACGATTTGATTCCCTCGAAATTTTTACCTTTAAAATTTTATAAATGTATATATATTATGGCTTGATTGATCCTTGGAGTCCCTTTTTTCGTTTTTTTTTTTTTAAGGTCCTTCTGTTGGCCTTCCCTCTTTTTTTTTTTTTAAATTTTTTTGTGAAAAAGAAACAAAAAATTATAAAATTTCTGTTTGATGAACCCAAAAATGCTTACATTGAACAATTTGAATTTAATATCCTTGATATTATTTTTATCCTTTATTTTCAATTTTACCGATTATAAAGGGCAACAAAAAAAAAGGGAAGATATTATAAAATTATTGTTGTAAAAAAAAAAATAAATGGTGTCTCATTTAACAATAGAGCATTTTCAAAATTTCTCTATAAAATTGTCGTTGCCATAATTCAAACGGTTTGACGACATTCTTTGCGTATTAACTAAGCTATCCATTTAAATATCTGTACTAATTTCTACAAAAAAAAACTATTTGCTGTATCAAGTTCGACGAAACAAAAGTCAGGAGCAAATTTGTGATACTTAACAACTACGATTTCAATGATTTGACGTAAATTTATGTGTTGGGCTTGAATTTTCAGTAAAACTAAACAAAATAATTTTTAATAATGATCATCAAATAAGGTTTCAACGTTATTACCCGTTTACTGAGCTACCTTCTTCCTATGTATTTTTAATTTCTATTAATAAATATTTAATACATACATATATATTATAAGTGTACGTATACACGTTTATAAGAATGATTATCATAATGTATGTGTATACAGGGTATTTCACATACAGGGTTAAAAAAATTTCAGAAATGATTTTTTGATCAATTTCACGAAAATTTGTGTTATTAAAGAGGCAAACCTCTTTTGTTTTCATATTCGATCCGCAACAATGTGATCTAAAAATTAATCTGTTTAACATTTTTCTCTATCTCTCATAATTTTGCCAGTAAAACGTGTTAAATATATTTTAAAAAACATGCGTAAAATTCATATTCCATTTGTTACCATCTTAAGCGACCTACCCTGTATATGTATATATATATATATACACAAAATAATTTTAGGTTAATTTCGCTCTTATATCTAATGTATAAGTTATTAGGTAAAATATTAAAAAAAAAAAAAAAAGAGAAAAATTCTCTTGCGTTACAAAAAATTTTCAAATTTTTCCCTTACATTTTTTTCCCTTAGAATATTTTTATTGCATAACGAATCAAAAACAGTTATTGGCACCCCATTGATTTTGACTTCAGCTTGATTTGACTTTTATTCAAAGTTGAATTTATATACGAAAATATTCTGCATTTAATATATGTATGTATGTAGCTAAAAGCATTTTAGCCATATAAGCATTGTATTTTATGCCTATACCTAAGTATATCCAAAGAGATGCTATTATTAAAAAGAGGGAAACGAAAAAATTAAAAAAAAAGGGATACATAAGTAATCAAGGATATTGAGAAATTTTTTTTTTTTAATTCTTACATACAGACAATCTATATATTACTCGTATATACCTTTTTCTTTTTTTGTCTAAAATCATTTAAATTTTTTTTTCAATCCGCTGGATGAGTTTTGTACATTTAAGTGAGTGCGAGTATAATTTTTTTTTCCCTCAAAATTAATGTTATTTGAAAAGAGGGATTTGATGGTATTCCATTTTTAATTCCTTTTTATTTATTTTTTTTTGTTGTTGTTGTTCTATATCTCTCATCATTTCTTATAAAATTTCAAAATTTTTATCCTTTTGTAAAAAAAAAATTTTTGCCTTTGAGCGTACCTTAAAAATTTTTTTGTAATTTTGTTTTACTTTAGGTAAAATCTGGTTGAAGAGGTGAAGAAGGATTTTTTAAAAGTTTATACTTAATAATAAATGAGGGAATAAGAGAAATTATTTTAAATAAATTACCGAAACAGAATAAAAACGGGAAAAGAAAGGAGAAAATCTCTCATTTTATTGCCTTTATGTGACATTTATATTTTAACCATATAATTTACCATGAAGGAGTTGATTGCCTACTATTATAAGATGATTGAATATTTTATACAATCATGTACTCATACAATATTATAGAAAACATACATACACATTTATAATTTATGTGCTATGCAATAAATATTATAAAATACTTATACATATATTTCCAATTATATTTAAAATACATTTTAGATAAGGTTATATACGACGGCTACACATTATAATAAAAGTGTCTGAAATTTCGTTCGTAAAAATCATAAAGGATATTTTTCATTCTTGTTCAAATTTCAGATTTAATTCTTTGTAAAACGTTAATTAGTGACGGTATTTTATTTTCGGTATTTAACTTTTGTTAATACCAAAAAAAAAAAAATATCTGGATATTTTATTATTGTTAAGTTGTTGGTGCTCTCATTACACATTTTTTTCCTTTTTCTGTTTCTATGAAAAATTAAAGGAATTTCAATATGAGATATACACTTACATATAAAATAAGAGACAGAGAGACAAAGAGAGAGTGAGGGGAAGGGAGAGAAAGAAAACCAAAATATGTTGAAAAAAAAAATGAAATAATTTAAATTTTAAGATTTACAAACCTGTTGAACATTTAAAATCACTGTACTTAAAAAAACTTATCATATAAATTTATTTAATTGATGCATTTATGGCAAGTATAGAGAAAAAAATATAATGTTAAAGACGAATTCTATTTCGAAGAAAGCATAAAGAGGGGTGTGTGTTGTAAGGGGGATGAGAGACGGGATTCAAGTGGAGACTTTATTAATTTAATTATTATTACAAAAAATTCTAATTACTTAATAAGAAGGAGAGGATCTTGAAGTCAAAAAGTTAATTATTAAGATTTTAAAATTTAATTTTGATCCCAATATGTTTTTATCAAATTTCTAGTCCCAATATGTACTTATTTCATTCAGGTCTAATAAAATTAAATTCAATAACAGTATAATTACACTATAAAATTCAAGGATATAAAACAAAGATCTGAAAAATTAAATTTAAGTATGAGCAATGAATTACTTATTATCAATTTTGAAGAGGCTAATTTTTTGAAGAGCATTGAAACGATTAGAAGTTCAAAATTGTTTTACTAATCCAGTGGATCTGGTGGAAAAACATACGTATATAACAGTCGGTATATACGCAATGCAAATGGACAAAATTCAAAAAGTATGCAAGTATTTTACTAAATAGCATTCGAAATTTTTTCCAATTTGTTTAAAAAATTTTTAAAATTTTTCGACTTAATAAGTTTTAAGACTTGCCACACGAAAATACTTACATATGTAATATTAATTATCATTTTAGAATCATTAAGTAATTACTCAAAATACAATTCCTTACAAGTTAGTATCAAGCAATGTCAATTCAGCTTACAAATTATTCAAATAACTTAACTTACTTAATATGCTTCTATAATTTTGATGTCAACACCCTTCTTAAAAATTTAAAAAAAATTATAACCCCACATTCCTAAATTACTTGTGTATACCAGCAAACAAATGGCATGTGGTGTGTTTTTATTTATTGAATTATTCTGAAAATTGAGAATTTCATCTATCATTTCAGCATTTCTGATATTTTTTTTTTTTCTTAATTGAATTTTTAAAATCCCCAGCATTTTATACAATGATATGAAAAAGAAATCTGATGTGGCTCAGCAAATAACCGACCGTAGAATATGTATTGCCTAGTTTAGTACAAGTTTTACGAAAGATTATGAAAATGCATTTTAAACACTCCTTTCTAATTTTTAAGACGCATGTAAGCTTTAAGTTAACATTCCTAGAACAATGTAAATTTAACAATATAACTTTTAGTAGAGTTCCGTTTTGTGCTATCCGATCTGAAAAGCTCGTCAGTGGTAAAAATCTAAAATTGATCCGCAAAAATGTCCAGTTCCCAAAGTATGATATATCCCAAAAGTTGATCAATCCGTTACATAGCCAAAACAAACCAACATATAAAATTTCATTAAAATCGATTTAGCCGAACTTGAGATACACGCGTGCACACACAGACAGGTAGATAGATAGACAGATTGACCGATAGTTCGAAAGACCGACAACTCTCTAAAAATAATTTATTTACGCTTCCCTACTATTTAGAAGTACGTTCCCACCGAAAACTCGATATACAAAATTTGGTGCCATCACATAACCTACCTTATATTGTATACAGTGCGGGTCGGTAAGGAACATAGCATTCAAATCAAATACACCATTTTTTTTCCATTTTATTTATTCTTATATTTTTTGTTTTCTTATACTTATTTAATCTTTCTCTTTCTTTTTTGTAAATTTTAAGTATAATCTAAAAATAATATTTAGCTTTGATCTATAAATAAAAATTTATGCATACATACATATACATATACATAAGTATATTTACATACCGCATATACACAAATTTTTATTTTTATGAATGCACACACTAAAAAATAATTAAAATGGATCGATTTTTATAAAGAAACAACAACAAAAAAAAAATGTAAAACGATTAAACGGTATTTTCATAGTGCGCTAAAAACTACACGCAACAATAATCAACCGGTTGATTTCAAAGGAAAATCCCATTTTTAAAATATTGTGATTTTGTGATACAAAATGAGCAAAAGTAAGTAGATAAATTTTATAGATTGTGCGAATAATTTGATGACATATAAGTAAAAAAAATATACCCATATACACACATACATACATACTTATGTATATATGTATTTCTGAAGAGCAAAATTGTCTTATTATAATGCAAAATGTGTATATTCAAAGGTAGACGTGAAATTAACAACTATTTGCAAGCATTTCAAATAGTATTGGTATTAATAGTTAAACTAGTTTTGTCATTAATTTCTACATATGTACATATGTACATATATTTACATACATATGTTAATTCATATGTACGTGCATGGGTAATTATATTTTCTCAAGCGTGTGTCATTTAATTATTTAAATACTTTGATTAAATTGTTATTTATTTTTTCACTATAAATTTCATTTCAATCTAGTTTGAAAATTAAAAATAGTAATTAAATAATTTTTGAAATTCATGAGTTATTAAGGCCGATTACGAATTTTTCTCAATATAATATACTTAAGTATAAGCAATTGAATGTTGAATAATTCAGAATATTTCCTGAATAAAACATTAATTAAATTAATCCACACTTACATTTAAAAATAAGTTATTAAAGTGAAAATGTCTACATACATTTTAAATGTATTTTTAATAACCACATACACAAATAACATTCAAATTTAATTCCCTCTTAACTCACTAATTAATATGAAAGAAGTTCGAAAGTATGTATGCTTTTCCTATTGTTTGGTCGAAAAACCATAAATATTTCGAAAAAAATTGCAAAAAATAAGTTGAACATTTTATACTTTTATACATAACTTCAGTACTAATCAAGATAAAATGTTCAAATTTCGAAGAAATGTATTTGAAACTATATAGAATTCAAATTTGAAATAAAACCAAAAACTACAAAATTTGACTTAAGCACTTTTTGTTTTTGACAACATCTTTTTGAAATTATTAAATTTTATTACAATTTCGTAATAAATTTACGGCATATTAAATAGGACAAGCTGCATTGCAGTAGAGAATGTCGAAAAACTCTTATAAAAATGTAAAAAAAAATAAAGTAAGAGAGGAGGACCAATTAATCGCGATTAATTAGTCCCCGTTGCAAATCTATGAATTTAAAATATAATTTCTTGCAACTAAATTTTTTGATTGTTAAATCGTGTGGATTTTTAAAAAAAAAATATCATTGCCATTTCTTTTAAAATTTTCACTCAATTAGTTCAGATCGCTCTACACACTACAAGCCTATGAAATAATTTATATTGAGACTATTTTACCCGGTATAAATGCAAAAAAAAAATTCATATAGGTACATTAAATTTATTTTCATCTTATTTTGTTTTTTTTTTGTCTAACTGAAAAAAATTTTGAAAAAGTCACATATACTTACTCACTTTTCATCAGCAATGAACAAAATCACAATTCACAACTCAATTATCATCGTTTTTAAATAGAAAAAATAATAATAATAAAATAATTGTTATTCTTTTTTCTTGCTGTTGTTGGCTTTACTCTACTTGTGCATCAAAATATATCATTCGCCTGTTTTTTGCCTTGTCTCTCTCCCTCTCCCCGCCTGTCATATAATAGTATTGCAAAAGCATGTAGGTATTCTCTCTCCTTTTTTTGTCTTTTCTTTTATTATCCAATTTGAAAAAATAAATTTAAATGCCGGATAGTAACTTTTCTTTTCTTTTATTTTTTCTCTTTTTTTTTTGAATAATTTTGAATGAAGTGATCTCTATTAAATACGATGAACTTATTTTTTATTTTCACTTTCTTTTCAATCTTTATTTTCTGCTTCATTTTTCTTTCTGTCTATTTAGATATTTTATATACTTATGGTTATATATAATCTCTATCTGTTCTGTATTTTCACCACCTCAATAAAAACACTCAAAAGAAAAATTCACTTGCCTTCCCTCCCCCTTCCCACTCCGTCCTATTCTACTCCATTTCTTTCTTTGAATGGTGTTCTTTTTTATCCCTCATACTTTAAGATTTTTTTTTTTTAAAAAAAATTTTTTGTACATATTTTTTTTTTGTATTTACATTGAAAATAAATTACAAATTAAAAAAAAAATAAAAAAATCTTTTCTGTACCATGATGACATGGTATAGATAGAACAGCGTAATATCAGAGCAAGGCAAGACGGCGATGTGATGGTATGACATGGCATTTAAACGAAATGAAAATAATTTCCTAGTTGCATAGCAAGAGAATAATAAAGTCAAGTGAAGAATTGAGAGTCTATAGAGAGTGTACATATAGAATTTAATGTATGATTATTTGGTTTTTTTGTTTTTGTAATATGCATTATTAAAAAACACGTTCGCTTTTATGTGTATATGTATGTATGTAACACGTCTTGCATACCATACATACATATATAAATTTTATTAATTTGTTTATCTGCACTGCACTGCTTTTCATGCTTATTTTTTTTATTTTATTTGTTAAAAAAGATATTTTTGTCAAAATGGATTTTTTGGCACGCAAAATGGAAAAGAAAAAATTAAAATTGAACCCAATAGTCAATTTTATTTATTTTTAGTGAAAACAAAAAAAAAAAAAACATTTCAGAATGAAAATGTAAAAAATAAAACAAAAACAAAACGGCAATATTAAAAACGAAAAATGTTTATTTTATGCAAAGACAACATTTTAGAAACAAAAACAAAAATTAATAAACAGAATTGAAAAGTTCAAAGAGAAAAAAAGAAATTTTTTTTTATAATGGCTGTTTTTGAAGAATGGAATTTTAGCGTGGTGGTATGAATTAAAACCAAATTGTTTATTTCGAAACTTTCTAAAATGAATTTTCAAGTTGCTAATTTGTTTTCTAATAATAATACCGAATAATTTTTTTTTTGTTGGTACTTACCGGCATATATATATATACAGTATGTATACACTTATTTTGGCAACCTTAATGACATCAAATGTCAAATAAAATAAATTAAAAACTTTTAAATTGATTTTGAAAAGAAGAAAAAACTTAATAACTAATTACATACACATATACGTGCATATATCTGAATATATGTGTACGTATATATAAATGGAACCGAAAATTTGCACTAAGCACTAGATTTTATATTAAGTACACTAGGTACCCGATTTCCGACGCATCTGACGACGACAGACTTAGATTACGACATCTTTGTTTTAAGATTAATTAATTGGCCCAACGACATTTATTTGTTGTTGTTAAACAAAGTAATAAAAAAAAAATGTATAGCTACAAAATGTATACTACAAAACCACAAATTTTGATTAAACCAAAAACGATATTGTGTGTTCCAATATTGTCAATCGTTTGACATGATATATGTACTTATTATTTTGTTAAATACATACATTATGTTTTTATAATACATATTTATATTGTATACATTTGTGTAAAAATATAGATTTATGTAAACATATGTATATGTGTATGTGTTTCGCTGTCGTAAATCAAAGACCTAGTGTACTTAGTATAATCATTATATTCATTGCTGCATAGGTAAATATATGAGTAAAGAAGAACATGACATTAGTTGTATTTGATATACATAAACATTAAAATTAAATAGAAGTTGAAAATCGCTTTAATTTTTGTTTTTTCTAAATATAAAAAAAAAGTGTTCATTAGCATATTCCCTAATTATTGGATAATTAACAATAAACACTTGAAATTACTATTAGATTATTGTTAAAATGTTGCGATTTTAAAAGTACGAGTATTTTTATATCTTTTCAATAAGTATTTCCATTACAAATCATATGGAAAAAATCATAAGCTCTTAATCTAAATTAATGAGAGGGTAGGCTTAAGTAAGCAATTTTTCGGAGTAAATTTACAAGCACATTTTCAGGTATACATAATCATTTATTATAAGATAAATTAATAAGTAATTAACTATTAAAATTTAATTGTTACAAAATAAACAAATTAAAATATTGTAAAAATTTCCTTTAAAATAAAATTCAAAGAATAAAACCACAAAATTATAAAAAAAAGCAACAAGAACAACAATGAAAATCATATGAAAAAATCTCGCCAAACGAAAAAGAAAAAGAATTATAATTTCAAAAAGAAAATGGGAGAGGGAGGGTAGAGGGGGATTCGGGAAAATAAAGAGAAAAAATAAATTACCGTAACATGGTGTTTAAATAGCTGATTAATAGGGTGAAATTCACCAAAGGAATTTAAAAAATTATAAAAATTAAATAGCATTCCAAGATATAAATACAAAAAATCATTAAAAAAAATAAGGAAAAACAAAACTTGTAGTAATAAGAAAAATAATTGAAGTAAAAAAAAATTTTTTTTTTAAATTTTCTCACCTTTTGTTTTAATTTTTTGAAATTTTTTTTTTTTTGGTTCGTAAAACGGGAAATTTTATTTTATAATTTTTTTATTTATTTCATTTGCCATTTATAATTTTGTACTTCTTTGGTTACTTTCATATGAAAAAAATTTTGAAAACTCATTAAATTACAAAGTAAATTGTATTAATTTTAAAGTTGGTCAATTGAACTTTAAAATTAATGGGATAAACATGTAACTCACTTAACTAATTACGTAACGGGAGTTAAGTAATAATTAATTGAGTGCTTTTTTAAATTGCAATTATTCTTAATTTTATTTTATGTAATTACGTTATATTATTGTCAAAGACAACACCAATATAAAAAATATGGGGTAATAACCAAAAATTGCCTAAATCGAATTTGACAGCTTTACATTTTAAGAAATATTCAAATTTTGTCTAAATTCTACCGATTTACAGCATTTCAATTAGTTTCGGAAACTATTGGCAAATTTACAAAAAAATTTTCAAAAAATTTCAATTTTAATTTGTAATACTGGATTAGACGTGCCAGCTCCGCTCTGGATTCCAAGTTACATATACACACAATTCTATAAAGCAAAATTAAATAAATTTTTTTTTGCGCATAACTAAAGTTCAACTTTTAAACTTAATATACTCGAAACCGTGTGTCCATTCACAATAACAAAATTATATACATACAACTACAGTTAGTCATACAAATCAAAATAATAAAATAAAAAAAAATACACTCATCACATCATTATCATCATCATTGTCATAACAATAATAATCATAACTAATTATTGTGTTTTAAAAAAAAAAATGTTTAAAAAAAAAAGAGTAGCAAAAATTGATGATAATATGACAAATTTATTCAACACGTCATTTATACGAGACACAAGTAAGTGTATATATACAAATTAAATTCCACCATATGAGCGTATTTTTTATGTGCATACCAAATATACATATATACATACGTATAATTTTGTATTTAGATATTTTTTTTTAGATGTAGAGAGAGAATATAGCTACGTAAGCAGAAACAAATATAAAGCCAAATATACCTTCATAAAGGTGTTATGAATGTGTAAACATTTTTCATAGATTTTAAACACTCATATTATTATTTAAAATTTTTTTTTTTGCTTTTCATTTTGTTTATATCATTAATTTATTTAAATTTTGTATCTTTCAATTCTATATAATATTTAAATTATAATTAAATATGTGGGGTGTTGTTAGAATATTGTATTCATTATATTTAATATAAACATGGACAAATAGTCACATTTGTATGTACGTATATAATTTATACTTATTCATACATATGTATCTGCACATATAAATTAATATATATATATATATATATATATATATTTGATATGAATAGTGGCGTTTTCACAGAAATTTTATTTTGAAAAATGACCATCAATCTACATTATAACAAATTAATAAAAAATAAAAAATAAAAAAAAAATTAGAAATAAATTAGAAAATAAAAATCTATTTTAGCATTAAAAAATTTTAATTGAAGGAGAGAAGAAAGCAAAAAATTTAAAATTTTTTTTTTTCTTTTTGTATTTTGCTTTTCTTTTAGTAATTAAGTGATTTATAGGTTTGATGTTTTTTTTTGTTTTTTTTTTTATTTTTATAGCAAATTATTTAATTTATTTATATTTATTCGAAGAAAATAAAATATAAGAGGAATTTATTTTAGCCGCACCGCAATACACTACGATTATATGTACATACATACATACATATACTTATAAGTCGTCATGTATGAATGTATTTAAAGAAATAAAACTATTCGCTGTTTATTAACAAACGAAAAATTTAAAGTGATCAGCACATAATCATCCGCAATGTTATACTGTCTAGTTTAGCGAAAGTACTACAGATGATTATGAAAATGTATTTTTAAATACTCTTTTCCAATTTTAAGGACCCTAGTAAGCTTTTCGTTAATATATCTAGAAAAATGTAGATTTGACTCTTACTCAAATGTCTTAGTGACTGTCGTTTTCTGCCACCAAAAATTCATTGAAAAGTTCATCACTTAGTTTTGGTAAGAAATAAAATCAAATATCGAATTTCAAGAAATTCCATGGATCTGTTCCGCAGATATGGTAAAAAAATGTAAAATCGGCCTCCAGTTCGATTTCCGAACTCTAATCTTTCCAAAAAAAATTATTGGTTCATTGTTTTAACATCTCGAATTTAAATGTTTCATGAAAATTAGTTGATTATTTTTCTCTTTATATGCGCAAAAATGTAAAATCGGACCGCAAAAAGTTCCAGTTCCCTAGGTCTGATATATACGACATCTCTCTAAAAATAGTTTATTCACGCTTCCCTACTACTGAGAAGTGCGTTTTCATCAAAAACTCGATATTCAAAATTTGTTGCCATCACATAACCTCCCTTATTGTATGCAATTCGGTCGATAAAAATAAAAACATATTGAAATCGGGAATTGCGACAATTGAAAATTAAATTGCCTGTTTGTATATTTTTCTTGTATTTTTTTTGTTTATTCTGTTTATACTTAAAAAAATTTTATTTTTGAATAATTTTATTCTGTTACCCTCAATCAATTGTTTCAGAGAATTTTGGCACCCATATTAATTTTCTTATATGTATTTGAATTTGAATTTTTTTTTTATATATTAAAAAATATTCATTTAAAATTTGTTGAAAAAATAAATTAATTTTTATTTTTAAAAATAAAAAAAAATAAAAATATTGAAATGTAAGAAAAACTGTGATTTTTAAAGAAATATTTTGACGTAGACAAAAAAGAATTTATTTTAGAATTTATAAAATTAAGTATGTAGCGTACGGTATATGCAATGAAATGTAATTAATTAATACAAATTATTATTATTATTGTGTAAATATAAATAAGAAATAATTTTTGAAAATAGAATTTAGAAATTTTTTTTTATTTAATTTTTTAGACTTAAGAAAAACAGAAATTGAATGAATTTTTATATAATTAAAGAACTAATGAGGTAAACTTAGTGAATAGAAAATATTTCGGTGGGGATTAATTGAAAATTTCAAGTCACACTCAATAGAATTTTCATTGACCATAAGTACAATGATTTTATGCATGTATTGCCTAAATGTATGTATAACAATGAATCATATGAACTAAATAATATTTTCAAAAAAATATACGCAATTCACAATGTTTATTGTTTGTTTGTACAAAGAGAACACAAAGAGGTGCGCATATTTTGAAAACTGTATAGGGAACTGAACATGTCAAAACTGAACCTAAGTACTTAAGAAGTTATAATTTTATTCAATAAAAATTTTTAATTAACTGATATTCCCGGAAAATATTCATCACTTAATTCAAAAGTAACTTCTTGATTCAAAATTATAAAAATTATCAGATATTAATTTCATATTTAAATAGGACCAAACTGAACATACCCGTGTATTCAAAGTATCTTGTTATATAATTACATTATACTTAATATCATTAAGTAAATCAATATGATTATTACAGATTTAGTCATATAACAATTTTATATTGATTAATTCAATACATTTTTGTATACCAGTTTTATTTTTAAACAATTAATACTTATATTATTTGTGTAAACTTGCCCACAATAAAACAACAAAACAAACACTTATATTATGCTCATTCAAGGAAAAGAAAAAAAAATCGGTGTCATAAAAATTAAAATCTTTATTTAATCGATTTATTAATCTGAAAAAACATGATATTAAATGTATTTTTTTTTCTAAACTCTTACTTGATTATAATTAGAAAAAATTGTATATAAATTAATCATAAAGAATATAAAATTATCAATTAATTGTTATGTTATCATTAATTATACTCTTATTACTTTTATTATTCACTGATAAAAAAAAACAAATGGGTGTTAAGAGCAGTTAAAATAATCACTCAAATCATTTGCAAAAATGCCTGTATTTTATCACAAAATATAATTAAAGAAAATATAATACTTAATTAAAATATCGTTGTTAGACCATTAAGGGGCTTGCTTACATTTTATTAAAATTAAAACACTTATTTAAACCGTAAACTTTTTATAGGAATAAGATTTCAAATATTGGTTTACATATTTAATACGAACAACACAAATGTAATTGAAAATTTCGGAGATAATTCGGAATTTTATTAAAAATATGATACAAAAATTAAGTGTTTAACATTTAACATTTTTAACATTCTACGAGTTAGTAAGAGGCTTTCCATTCTTGTTAGAATTTATATGATGCATTTTCAATAAAAAAAAATTTTACTGAAAAAATTTATTACCGACGGCAACTCATTTATTATATTAGATTATTAAATTATAAAGATTTTGCCTGAATATATTCGTTTAAACACGATTACTTACTTACATTTAAGTATAACATGAGTGCTTTTCAAGTGATACAATATTATTTTACTTACATACTTGCATATAAATCAGTACTTATTGCAAAATATTATTACTCGTATTGAATATTTAATAATATTTTACACCCAATTATATTAAATGAATCAAATTATATATATATATATATATATATAATTGAATCAAATTATATATATATAATTTGATTCATATATATATATATATATATAATATATATATAAAATATATAAGTAATAAAACACAGTAAGCAAAAATTTATGCATCAGTAAGTAAGTAACAAATAAATAACAAATTTTATTATCATAATGTATAAGTACTCATATAGTTAATATTCATGTAACAAAAAAAACTCGATTGATTACTTGTATTGTACTCATAACTCTTAATGTATATTCTTTATTAATATTCTCTCTTTTCACTAAAAATTCTCATAAATTTTCGAATACACTGTAAGTATTTAAAAAAAAAATATTATTTAATTTTAAATTTAGCAAGTGTGACAAGAAGGCTACCTTAAAATTGAATTATAAACAATTATTTAAAAATACTTGAGAACTTTTAAGAAACAAAAATGAAGAAATTAATACTCATTCAAAAATTAAGTACTTAGTTATTTAAATCTAATCAATTAACTATATATGTACATATATAAGTATTTCGAGATCATTTTTAAGTGTTTTAAATTAAAATACAACGTGTGATGTGAAATAAATTCCAATTACAAGAAGAACAATACAATAACTAAAACTATAATATGGACACTCAAAAAAAAACACTTGACACTTTAGGACTTTATTTAAAAATAATTTAGGCACTTCACTTTGCACATGTGTTTCAATATTTTAGATGTGAACACATTCCAAAAATATAAATTTTCAAAACAAAAACAAATTTAAATAAAATTTAAGAGAAAAAATATGTTAAAACTAAAATCAATTTTTTTTTGGCTAATACGCAGGTAAGTACTTCAAATTTTGTGAAAATTATATTTAAGTACTAAAAATACGAAATTTACTCAAGTGATCGGGCAAAAATGGGTAATTTGTTTTTGCCTCGCTGAGATGATGGTCTAATTTTAGCCATTTTAAGTACGTAAAATCACAAGTAAGGAAACATTCAAATAGTTCTATTAAATTATTAAGTATCTATTTTGAAGTGATTATTAACCGGATTCATGCCACTTCTGTAAATATCACTGGCAACATAAAATTTATATGTGTATTCCACATTTCCTTGTGCATTATTCACTACAGAAATTATTAACTTATTGCATACTTACTAAAAATGAAAAATTGTAAAATTTTTGAATATATTTTAAATCATTAAATAATTAAAGTAAGTATGTGTACCAAATTCAGTTACCAAATACGAGTAGTGTGTGTACAAAATACTCAGTTCAAAAACAAGATTTTTTGAATGAAAGAAAGTTAAAGAGAGTATAAGTAAAAAGTAGCCGGCGGCATTCAAAAATAAAATCGAAAAAAGAAATAGAGAAAATTTGTAAGTTTTATAAAAGTAAAATTTTACAAATAAGTAATAAAATTAAATAATAATTATATGTAAGTATGTACATGAATTTTCGGATAAATAAGTGAATACTAAAAAAGATTCTTCAACAATTCGACAAATTCCATACTAACCGCAAAATGGGCACAATTATACGTTGAAGATTTTTTTTAAAGCTTACTCATTCAATGGGTTACCTACATAACTATTTATTTACATATATAGGTAATATATATATATACATATATGCAATATATTTATTATATTATGTACATAAAATCCGTACCGTACAAACTATTTACGATAATATTTTTGGTAAATATTTTAAATATAAAAAAAAATTGAGAACATTCAAATTAAAATAGTCAATAAAAAAAAGACAATATTTTTAATTTGTTTGTTTCATTTCTTCTTTTGATTTCATCGTAGAATACTAATGATGCTAACGACCCAATCAAAAAAATAAAAACATTTGTAGGAAAAATATTCATACTTAGGTACCTACCCACCCGACCGACCTAGTAAAATTTATATATATTGAAATATACAATAAGTAGACACATTTTATTTTATGATTTTTAACAAATAAAACATATAATCATAAAAACAAAAGAATAATATAACACTATCATAAAAAAATTTTTTTTTCCCTTTATAAATTTTTTTATTACTTATTTAAATTTAAAACCATAAAAATATTTATAAAATAACTTTATTTTGTAATTAAATTATTAAAAAGAAACGTGTGCAGATTTCTACAGAAACTTGTATATATATAATTAAATATATATGTCGTACCTATGGTATACATGTATGAATAATTAATATATGTAAATAAATATAAAGCAATATAATTAATTGCTTAATTAAGTTCCGACGGTGAAATTGTATTACAAAAAATAAATAAATAGAAACTAAAATAGTAAATTTTAATATTTTCCCATAAAAAATGTGTTTTTTTTTGTCATTATTATTAATAAATATTTAAGCGATTAAGTGTTATCATTCAAAATCTTAGAGAAATTATTTGAAATATAAAAATAGGCGCGAATAAGAAGTGAAGAGTGCAAACGAAGAGATGTCTCCCCTCTTAATATTCTCAAATTTCAATAATTTTTATAGCGGGACAAAATTAAATTTCAATGATTTTTATTTTAAAAAAATTTTATTTATTTTAAATTCAATATCAGTATTAATAGTTGATTATCTAAATTACTTATTATCAAATTTTATAACTTTTACAATTATCACTATAATTGAATAAATTACCTTAACTATTTAAAATTTCAAATTAGGTACCTACCTACCCACTAAAATTTAATATAAAGAAAAAACTACGGCAGAACAGTCACCTACCTCTATGAGTTAAGTTTTAACTCTATGATGGAATGAAACCGGGAAATGACTATCTATCACATCTATATCTATCTATACCTACATATACACTATTTAAATTAGTTAGACTTGTGAATTTTTGTAATTCAAATAATTAATTCCTTAGTATTGTAAATTGAACTTATACAATCCCTATTCGATGATTCGACGGTAAGTATAAGTATAAACCGGTATAGTATTGCAAAACAACATTCGATAATCCGACGGTAAATGCAAATATGCACCAGTAAATTGTTACAAAATAGCATAGGATTTGCGGGAGTTGTAAATTTTACGAGAAACATAAATTATTTTAATTATAAATACTTAGGTATAACGTGATTCGTATAATTATATATATTTAAGAATTGATTTAATTTACATACCTTCATTAAAAATTAATCCTTTATTATTTGAAAATTTCCAAATTATTTTTGTTCCAAATAAAAATTATTTAAGTAATCCACATTGAATTTTTGTATTTGGAATTGTTGACAATATTATGTAAATAAAAAATATTATGGAGTTTTGATTTTATAATCCGATAAGATTTGTTGAGACTTGAAAATTTAAATACAATTTGAGTAATCCCTGTTTGGTATTTCGAATTTAAGAGGTTTCTCGAAATTTTCTTTTTTAATTTCTTTATAACAAATTAACTTTTATTTTTCAAATAGATTGTATAAGTAAATTTTCTTTGAATAATTGAAATTAATTGCATTCATTTATTAATTTTTTTATTTTACATTAATTTTTTAATTTTATTTTAATTTTTATATCTAATTATTTTCACTAGTTTTAATTCCCACTAAATATAAATTAGTTGTCACATTTAATTTTTTCTTTTTCGTAAATCTTTAATGAAAATTACAAAATAATTTCAATATTTTTTTTCCATTTAATATTCAAATCACATCCATTAGTAAAACTATTATAAAATTCTTTAAAATGATTATACTTGCTTTATTCTACTTATTTTTATTATTATTCTCACTACTAATTTTGTTTTCAAATATTTTTAATTTAATTTCATTTTCTTGTTTCTAAAAATATATTTTTATTTTTTTTCAAAATTAATCGAATTATATTTCCCATTTTTAAAAGCACATGAGATACAAAATAAACAAATTTCAAAAAAAAAATAAATGTTTCACACAAACGTACACACGTTTATTTTGTTATACTACAAGAATATTTTTCTTTTCATATAAATTTATTTTTTTCGAACAAGATGCAATTTACTTTTTATTTTCAAGTTTCTCAATATACAAATATAATTTACAAAATTATTATACTTTCTTAAAAAAAAAATTTTTTTTTTAATTTATTTTTCCATCAAACACAAAAAAAAATAATATATGATTTTAATTTTTTTTTTTGTTACAATAATATGCAATTCACAATTTATCCGTATAACATTGAATAACAATTCTCCACAAATATCTAAATACTAATAAAATGATTTCTTACCAGCAGCAGCAGCAGCAGAATGAAATAATGACAAAATGTTTTAAAAAAAAAAAAAAAACAAATTTTACTCAATTTTACTCTTAGGAGAATGAAACATGTATAAAGAGAAATAAAAATAATGAAATATAAAATAACCTAAAGTAAATGGTAAAAACATTAAAACAAAATGAAAATATAGTAATATTCTCTTAAAAGAGAAATTTTATAAAGTAAAGAGAGTATAAAAAGCACATGCTTTGTGAATTTTTTTTTTTTGCATTTCTTCGAAATAAACAATAATGTTCTCTCAATTAATATCTCAAACAAATATTATACAGAATTATATTTTATAGATATATAAAAATGTAATATTAAATTTGATGTAAATGTAATAAAACAAAACAAAAAGAGAAAGAGAATAATGTTTTGTTTATATATTTTGTCTGCCATCATCATTAGTAGTGCCATACTATCAAAATTCTATTGCCGCCGCCATGCATAATTATATGAAATTCTCTGACAGCAAAAAGAAAAAAAAAACAGATTATTTGTTTTGTTGCCATTGCCATATTTGAGTAATCATTGGATTTTTCAATGGCCGTAAAAACGTGAGTATGGTATGAGAGAAAAAAAATAAATAATACTAAATTTCTCTTAGTTTTGCTTTTGTATTTTTTTTTGTTTTGATGACAGTATCAAAAGCAAAAATAATTATTGCATGTATCTAAATTTCATTTTTTTTTTTTGATTGTGTAAAATATGAACCTTAACCTATATGTGGATTTTTTTTATTTTAAGAGAATTTTTTTTATTTTTTGGGTACTCTTTAAAAATATTCGGTTATTTTAAGAGTACAAAATATTATAATATTTTATGAATTCAAAATGAAATTCCATTCGCAGTGTGTTATGATGATGATTACTATCGTAATAAATTTATATTTACCATGATTTTCATTTATACAAGTATTTTGTTATTGTTTTTGTTTTCCCCTGTTCCCCCTTCATCCCTTAAAACATTCTAATATAATATTATAAATTTTCAGATTCTTTTGTAGGTCTTTTTTAGCAATTATAAAGTTGATTGGTAGGATTAACAAAAATAAAAAGAATGTATTTAAATAATAATAAAAAAAAAAACATAACATAATAAAATAAGTGGTTTGGGATTTTGAATTATGAATTCTCGGTTTAGTTTCGGTTGGGATTTTAGTCAGTTGTTTTTTTTTTGTTCTCTTTTTGTTTATTTTCTTTTTGTCTCTTTTTTTTTTAGTATGATTATTTTTATGGTTTTATTTTTGTATATCAGAAAAATAAAATTTTATTGACACAGATATTTATCTTGAATTTTAAAATTATATATTTACACGCATACATACATATGCATATATATGAAAATGTGAGTAGATATACAATATGCTACATGTGTGTTTATTGAATTTATTATATTTTAAAGTACGAGTATGCATTATACGAGTACATTATATATGTAGATATGAGTATTTATAAGTATTGAAAAAGGAAATATTTGTAAGTATAACAAATTATAAGAATATGAACATATAGGTATACATATGTATGTATATCCATATATAGTTTTATCAGAATATTCATACATGTGAGTTAATGTATGTATATATATAGTATATGAATTTATGACTACAATTGTACAAATATGAATGTTTAATATGTACGTATATATGTATGTATGTATACATTGGAACAAAATGTACATATGAATTAATAAACATAGTGATATGTAAATAAGGTACACAGAAGTGGTAAAAAGATTTTATTTTTATTCTTTAACACATTTAATTTTACAAAGAGATAGGTATTAAAAAAGAATTTTTTTTTTGTGTATTGAAATTTTATACATATTGTACATATATTTATTTATTTAATGATAAAGTTAAATAAATATCTAAATAGGTATGTAATAATGAAATTATATCATACATATTTGTAGCTATAAAATTTCTTTATACAAACATTATGTATTTACCTACATACATATGTATGTATGTATATGAGTATATGATTCTATATTTTTTTTAATAAATATAATGTCGATGTTGACAATAGTGTTAATGGCATATAAAATATTTATATACCTACACATACATCAACACATATATATTATGTTATATTATTATTATTACTTTATTCAATCCCCCATTACATTGCTGTAGGTTTTTTTTTTGTTTTTTTTTATGGCACTTAACTGTTAATAAAAAAAAAAAAAAAAACTAGGAGCGGCATTAACAAAATTATGAGTACATTAAATTGTGTAAAAATTTTGTTTTGCTAATTTTCATTGACATTAACATTGATGTGAACATTAACAATAAATCAATATTAAAATATAATATGGAAATGTGTAAAATGTATTAAAGAAGTTCAATAATACTAATGAAAACATTGGCTATTAAAAAAAAGCATTGCTATGCTAATAGTTAACATGTTTTTCATTGTTACGCCGATATATTAACCATAAGAGTCAATCATAAGTAGATAGATCTGTACAACTATACGTACGTTAATTGAGAAGAATTGGGAAGGACACAACTCAAAAATAGAATTTCGAGTGCCGGAATTTAAAGTGCATATTTATAGTTGAGTGTAAATTACTATCGAATACTAAAAAATTTTGGTATAGAACTATTCTACAAGTTATTATGAAAAGAAATGTCTGTATTTTTTTACAGTTTATGTTACAGATAAACTTTATATATTAAAATATAATATGTAGTAATAAAAGCAAGTGTGCGACTCTGCATTTTGACTTACATATGTCATTCTTCTCGCAAGTGTGGCATATTATGTATGCTTTTATTTACGAGTATAAATTTCGGTACGTATGGAAAAACAAAAATTTCAATTTCAATAAGATTTCTCTTCATTTTCGACCATAAAATAATTAATTATTTTTCAGTCTATAGGCACCCAATTTATTATTCGCAGGTATTTAATTACATGCTTTTATACATATACGAAAATTATTTCACTTTACCTTTATATACTAGGTATTGTGGTTAATTTAAGTACTTTAACATTTTAGTGGGTAATTATTTAAAATTTATACTTATTTAATATACAATAAATAATTCATACTAAACATAAATATTTACACAAAAATATCTACATACATAAAATAATTTATCTTAAAAATTCCATAGATTTTATATAACACGAAAATACAAAAAACAAAAATTTATTTTGAAGTTCTCAAAATTTTTTTATGAAAAAAAAAAGAAGCCTACAGTCATAATACAAAACTTTTTTAGTCTTAAATAATCTTTAGAAAAAAAAAAACATTCCATACATACAAACATACATAAATCCATATACACATACATATATGTATGTAGATATGCAGCCGTATGTGCGTCTGATTGTATGCACATAAGTTAGTAATTTGAAAAAAAAAGAAATTTCTTAGAAATCGGGATTTATTTTGATGTTTTAAAAATTGTTTTCTCTTTCTTTGCCGCTCTCTTTCTCTAATACCTTCTCGCAAAGAAAATTATGAACAAAATTATTGTTTTCTGAAGGCAGGTGCAAAAAAAAAAAAAATTATTGTTATTTTTTTTTTTCTTTACCTTTCTTTTCTTTTTCATTTCCCTGTTTTTTTTTTATTTTTTTTTTATTTTGTTTAACAAATCGATTTGTAATATTAAGTACTTTTTATACATCAGATTAAAATTTTATTTAAGTACCTACATGAGCATACATACATACATCCAACATTCACCAACATACATACGTATACATAGGTATGTGCGTACATGCATTTGTGATGATTTTAAATTGAAATTGTAAAGAAAAGATTAAAATATTTTGTATTTAGATTTTCATATTCAATTAAATTTACATACCTATGGATGTGTGTAAACAATTATGAAAAAATTAAAAATTTAAATATTGTCGAATTACCGAAATACTCGTAAGAAATGAAAATCTTTTTTAAAAATTAAAAATTTTCAAAATCCGTTTGTAATTCTAATGTTTCTTTTTAATACTGGCCCCATTAATAACCGCGAAATATTAAAGAAATATATATTTATATATGTACATAATGTATTTACATTTTAATAATCACAAATTAATCAATAATCATAATTAATCAATTGCTGGTATGATTAAATATTAAACAATTCAACTTGATTGAATCTTTTATTTTCATTTCAATAAATCATTTAACCAGTAACCATCATAATATCATACTCTATAAACATTGTGTTATGATTTACTGTCATAGAATATACTGTCATGGTATAATTTGGAATTTCAATGGATCTGTGAGAATATGCTCATTTATAATAATACAAACAAAAAAATTAAAAATGGGAATTTTTAATGTAATCTTTAAATCTTTTTAAAAGTCAATTATTCGACACTGTTTGAAATAAATTGTTCATTCATACTTTAATAATATTCAATATTAATATTGTAGTGACCATGTGCTTAATTTTTTTTACAGTAAAATAATGTTAGAATATTAATTTACAGTAACAATGTTAGAATAAAACACTACTATGTTAAAAAAGAGGATATTTTTGTAACATAAAATTTGCATAATTAACAGTTTTATTTTGATGTGATCTAAGTGATTATGCGATAATATTTCTAATGGTCTGATCGTGTATCTCATTTTTTTACTCACTTTTTATTCAGTTTCAAATCAGAATTTTCAGTATTTTCTATTGATTGCTTCACTTTTCACTAATAAGATTATTCACTTTTTTAATTGGATTTTGTCACAAATTATCGACTGAACGTCTCACTTTCAAAAAGAAAGTGAATAAATTTTGTATGCGTGTTAAAAAAAAATGAGATACGCAGTAGTAAATAATTCTTCTCACTGGAAAATTACATTATACGAGTATATATGATAATTATTCACTTTCTCCTCATTTTTCGAGTACAATAGCGAGATACACAAGTACAAGGCTGTAAGGAATATCATATGTTTCATGTATAGAATAACACTGCCAGAATAAAACACTATGAAAAGTCAAAAAGAAGGATATCGTTAAAATAAAATTCGCATAATTGACACTTTCATTTTGATTTAATCTAAGTGATTACGCGATAATACTCGCATTCCCAAATCAAAGTGATTAAAATTAATTTTGTGTACCGCAAAAATGCGTACAGTAAATGGTATATTTAAAAGGACTTATAAAAAATTTTTTATTTTCCTCTTTTTTTTTTAATTCGTTTGTTTCTCACCCCTCTTTGATTCTCATTTCTACTTTTCAAATTATCTTAATTCTCAATTCACATTTATTTTTTTTTTTATTCGAATCCAATAATTCCAATTTCCTTTTATTTTATTTTGGTTTTTGCTATTTTAATGTTGTTTTGTTCTAGTTCTTTCCAAAAAATAATGAAGTAAAGTGAGAAAAAAATAAAATTGTTATTCGTTTTGTTTTTTTGCCAAGCCCCTGAAATTTGATTTAATTAACCAGGAAAAATCTTCAATAAACCAAAAAACTAGAAAAACAGAAATAAATTTTTTAATACGTACATTGTATGTACACACTATACAAAGTAAAATACGTACAACAAAAACCCCTCCTAATCAAAGAATCAAAAATTATAATGTTATGTACATATATATGTAGATATATTACATTATATGATGTATACTGTTAAAATGTTAAATACTGATTACTTTAAAAACAGGGATAATATGTAGACATTATAAATATCCAGCCACAATCATCACAGTACAATACTCTTAATACAAAATAAAATGAGAGTAATGAAGAACAAAAATTGATTCTCATTTTTTTTTGTTTATTTTTTGTTGTTTTTGGTACTTTTTTTTTTGAAATGATAGAAAAAATTTGTTAGTAAAAAAAAAAAAAATTTAATATGAAATGAAAAGAGAAGTTTACTGTTTAATACAAAAATGGAATATAAATATAAGAGTGGGTCAGGTGAGGGAGAGAATGTGAGAGGAATAGATCAGAAATAATGATTATCTGCTGTTGTTCTCTTTATTTACTCTCATCATCATAAAAATTTAACGCAACAATAATCGATAGAAAATTTTCAATTTTGATTCTTTCTTTTGTTTATTTTCTATATTCCTTTCTCTTGTCACAAAATTTTCGATTGTGATTTTTTTATTATTGTCATTTACATTTTCGTTTTTCTTGTTATTTTATAATTTTTCTTTTGTATAGAAAAAGAAATGCCTCTCTTATTTTCTCGGTACAATTTTTATTATCCTTTCAATAATTTTTTTTTTGTTTTTCTTCTGTCTGAATTTTTTTGCTTTTTGTTGTTGTTGTTGTTTGTATTTTTTTTATTGTTATTATTATTATGGTCCCTTTTTCCATTATTTCTTTTATTCCTCTTAGTTTTAGAATGAAAATAGCATAGAATTTCGTAATTATTGGTCCTTTCTGGCAAAAGAACCAAAAAAAAAAGGATAGTTATAAGTGTAGATTATATGTTTGTAAGTATGTGTATGAAATAATATATAGAGAAATTTTTATGGTAATATAATCCTATTCTAAGTCATATATATATATATTTGTATATACGCACATAATCTTACTATATTTACATTTGGTATATACATTGTGTTATACAGGGTGTGTCACATAAGGTAGCAAATAATTGCAAGAATAATTTTTTGATAAATTTACAGCAAAAAATTGTATGAGTAGAGTAAAGATAAGATGAAATTTATTTCAGAAATTATGGCTCAAATCAAATTGATTGCAAGACAAAAAATAAAAAACAATCAATCGCTAGTTAAACAAGCAATCGGTGATTACTCTATGTCGCATGGTTTCGGAGCTATAAGCATTTAATTATATTCAGGAAAAATCTAGTACAATTTTTTTTCTTCAACAGACTATAACTCGCAAATCACCACCATTTGCACCTCATTCTACTCATACAAATTTTTACTGGAAATTGATCAAAAAATCGTCAGTAAAATTATATGCCACCTTATGCGAAACACCCTATATTGTTAGAATATTTAAATGGTTGAACAGAAAAGGAGCAGTAGAAAATAAAATACCAAAAAAATAAAAGTTCGTAAATGAGAATTTTTTTTTTTTATATTTTTGCTTTTATCATCCTTCCTTTAAAAGAGAATTAAGTCTTGTTTCATTTGTTTGTTGTTTGCTTCTTTTTTTGTGTTTTAATATTCTTTTAGTCCTGCTGTTGCTTTTGCTAATATTTTTCATTTTTTTTTTTTTAGATTTTTTTTTGTTTTTATTCATTTTATGTACAGAAGAACTTCTATGTTCCATTTTTTTTTTGCTCAACTTTGCTATGCTCCAATGCCCTCATAAAAAAAAACAGAAGAGAAAAACAAAGAATAAATTTCTGTGGTCTGTTAGGTTTTTTTTTTCATTTCTTATTTTATTTTTTTGGTTTTTGTTGAATATCAGGGAGTATGGTGGTAGTTAAAGGAAAAGATAATCTTTCGATGACTCTACATCTGATACACTTTAATGTTTGCATGTTAATATGAGTGAAAGAATTCTTATTTTTCTTTTTTATTCTGTTCTCTTTATTTTTCTTTTCTAGTTTCTCTAGATATTTTCATTATGGGATTTGAATTACTGTTTTCATTTGGCTTTGTTGGGCACTATTCTGTTTTTTTTATATTTCAAATAAATATTAGAAGATATTAACAATTCATACATATATTAAACATATGTGTGAATGTATATTTACAAAAAATCGAGATATACCTATACGTAAATAAAATCCTATATAACATGTGTATAAAAAAATTGAAGTTCTATTATCATATATATGTATATATATATACGGATTTATTGCGTAAGTACGTATGTATAAATAAAGAAAAAAAAAATAGAAAATATAGTTAAATCTTCTACTTCTTCTACTCTTATTTTACTCGTATTATCATTATTACTATTACCAACTACCACCATATTGGTTTAACAAATCCTGTAATAGAAAATTCTCTCATAATATTGCTAAAGTAAATAGTTATATTTGCAATTTGCAGAATTATGCAGGAAAGTCGAACTTATACGAGTATAAGACTAGGATGTCAAAAATATTTTTAATAAAACTGTTATACCAAAACAGCCATCTTAAAACTATAATTTTATAGACCTATTACAGATATATGTCAAGTTAGCGAATTTAAGGCATAGGAACGGTCAGATTATGTAACAAAGACCTTATGATAGTTTTGTCGCATAAGTATATAGATATATATGAAGAATGTGTGCTTTAAGTTCCATTTAACAATTTCATGTTTTCGTAATATACTTATACATTGACTTACAGCTCGATTTGTGCGCTCTTACACAGGTAAATTACATTTATTTTACAAAATTTTCGATGTTATAAATTCAATTATGAAAAAAAGTGAAGATAGACCCTTTTAATTTTGTACTACTGATATATATATACATATAAAGAGAATTTCTTGTATGATTCACATAATATTACTGAAAATTTAGTGTACATTTGTGTGTTTACAAAGTCTGAAAAATAAGTCTGAATTAAAAAAGATAAAAAGGAAAAATAATTTCATTCCAATTTTGTTCATTTTTTTGTTCTGCTCTTCAAAAAAAAAAGCAGAAAAGTTCGAAATGGCTTACTTATCCAATAAAAAGTTAACCATATCCGATGTACATATATATTCATTATATATATATATATATATATATATGTATATATATATATATATATATCATATATATCATATATATATATATATATATATCATATATATCATATATATATATATATATATATCATATGATATATATGATATATATATATATATATATATATATATATTATCCTAATAAATGTATATGGAAAATAAGGATATTTTTGATAATAATGCCATTATATACGAGTAGTAAGAGAGAGTATGATGGTTGGCTGAATGGTTAGTTGATTTGGTTTCGTTGGTTGCTTAGTTTGGTTAGTTTTCCAAAGCTTTTCTACATATATATATATATATATATATATATATCATTATAATGTAATGTATATAGTTTAGTTTTAAGGATTTTGTTAATGGTTTTTTCTTCTTATATTCTACTACTGAAACCGATTCATATATGTAGGTATGTGTTTGGAATTGAAAGTACATTATATGTACTTATATATTGTGTATTACATTTCTGTTTCTAGTTCTGGGTTTTGGTTTTTCCCCTTTTATAAAACTACATTGATCTCATATATGTAGTTTGTATAGAATGATTTTATTCATTTGTACATACTGTTGTGATTTTGTTACCCATGGACCCATGGAACTGGGGCTTAAATGTTTATTTCATTTATTCAGTAAATAAAATTATGTGTATATGTCCATATAATCTCAATGTATGTGTATTGTAATAATATGAATATAATTACATATTTCATATATAATAATATTATGTACATGTGGCTATTAAAAGGATCATACCCAAGAATCATGACATTTTAGAATGCTAACACTCATAATACTTTTGAAAATTTTTTTTTTAAGGTTTCTTGAAGAGGTTGATGGTTTTTATTTTTTGTTTATAAGAGTGTGTGCAGTATGTATAAAATAATATTGTTGTAAAATAAAAAATCTAAACATAAAAAAAATATTTTGTGGTTTTTTTTCAATATTAAATTTGTGGTATACTTTTGTGTTGGGTTGATTATTGTGACCCTTATATAATAGATTAAACATAATTTAAAGAGATTGAATTGTTGTTTTTCCGAGGACATATACAATAGAGCTATAATTTTTTCTTTCATATCCTGATAATTTTTTAAAGGATTTATTTGTCGGCACATTAATCTTCACGCATGTTTTGGAATTGTTTTTTTTTTTGTTTTGAAATTTCTGATTTTAAAAGTTTTTTATTTTATATAGATAGATGAAATTCATAAATATTTATTGTATATGTCAAATATTTAGCGGTCATATTATTATAACTAAAATAATATCGTAAAATCATGTTCTCGTAGCATCCCTACGAATACCGTTACCTATGCTAAATACAATATATTTCCTTTTCTTCCTTATATAGGTGAATGAGCATACAGATACAAAACAGCTCTGATTTGAAGAGAGTCAAGTATTTTTTGAGAGGAAAAAGAGAAGAAGAAAATATTTATAAACGAATCCATAATATTTCGATTCGGATTATGTTCGGAATTTATATTAATCTTCCAACTTATCTACAATATGCTAAGTATGTCAGCAATAAATATTGTAGTCTCCAAAAAAATTCATAAGATAAAAATAGAAATTCCATAAAATTGAAAATATTAATTTGATATAGAAATATAGTAATTTGACAGATGAAAATAGTAATTTGACAGATGAATTTGTTAGAAAACGATTTAATATTTGACAATAATGAAGGTATTGTATGATGACAGATGATAATAATAATTTGGCAGACGAAGATAAGAATTTAACAAGGATTCAAGATAAATTAGCATTTACGAACAAAGCAGTTTTACTGTTGAAGATTGCATTTTGACAGATGAATATGTTATCTTGACAGATGACGGCAATAATTTAAATAGACGAAGATAACAGTTTGACAGTTGAAGATCAAGTTATTTGATTGTCCTATTGATTACGATTTTTAATATCTGTCAAGTTAGTGTTTAACGTTTGCGATAAACTACCCTGATAGGTTAAATTTTCTGCATATGTCACTTATGTTATGTCACTGTGAAACTTATCCATGGCATCCGTTGTATTCGAATGAAATTTCAATAAATTTTTCACTCTATTTTTATTATTGTTTTTCTCTTTCTTTTTTCTAAATATTTCGTTTCCTTTTTATGCTTTGTTTAATGTTTTTTTTTTCTTTATTTTATCCTGATCGTTTGATTTGTTTTTTTTTTTATTTATTTTTTCAATAATATTTTTTTTTTTTTTGATTTTACTATGAAGCTTAAAATACCAAAAAAAAAAAAAATATTTATTATGTTGGCAGCTTAATTTGCCCCCCGTAATCTCCAGGTATGTCTTTGATTTTCTCTCATATCCTTGTTTTTGTTGCTTTTAACAGCATAGAAAAAATAAAAACACTATAAAAATTAGAAAAAAAAGTTAAACTACAACAAAAAGAAAAAAAGAGAAATAGAAACGAAAACAAAAACCCTAGAGTGAACAACGAAATCGAAAAAAAAAATATTAGAAGGAAAAACAAAAATAAAAATAGAACGGAATGGATGGAATTACTAGCAATAGGAAAAATAATAATAACAAAAAAAATAAAAACCAACCTTGGAGCGAAAAATAAAGAAAAATGGTAGAAAAGCACAACATACCTAAAAAAAACAACCAAAAATAAAGTGAAAGGAAAACAAAAAAAAAAAACAAACTGAAAAACTGTAACAGTTTACAAGGATAAGTAAGAGGAAGAAGACAAACACAAAATATATAGGAGAGGCTATAATTGTGGTATAAAGTAAAAGTTATAAAGAGAAGAGAATGCGGGTGAGAAATAAAATTGGGCCAGCGGAAAGGATACAATGAAAAAATTTTTCACAAATTTAACTTTGGTTTTTTTTTTCTTGTTTTCTCTTTTCTTTTTTTTTTACTTTTCGTTTATAAAGTTTTTCTATTTTTGTTTTTTTTTTTCTATTATGATTCCATTTATTCTAACCATCGCATCGTCATCATCAATATCATCAACCATGAATTATCATCATCATTATTATCAATATCATAAACATCATCGCCATCAATATAAATGATTTTGATGATGATTAAAATATTGGTATAGAGATGGTGTTTTGTTCTAGATAACTTGACGTTTCATTTTGGTTTCTATACGTCTCTTTCATTTTTTTTTACATTTAAGCCCGATTTCATACAACACAACACAACACAACAATACACAAAGAACAATTATTGTACAATGAAAAATAAAATTAAACCAAAACGAAAAAGTAACAAAAGTAAAAATAAAAAAAAATAATAAAACAAAATTACAAAATCTAGAAAAAGAAATGAAAAACACGCTAAGGTCCTAAAGCGATTGTATATAAAACAACATAACTATTGATCATCGCGCCATCTATTGTATGTTGCATGGTATATGTATGTATGATAAGAAATGTATTTAATACACAACACAATATTTATAACAAAACAATACTAACGCTATAACATCACACATTGCATGTGACTCAATTTAGTATACTCGTAGATGTATGGTTCGGTCTATATATCACATATGTTTATATGTATATTAAATGTTTTCGCACACATTATGTTATTCAGGAAAAAAAACAACAAGAGAATTTTTTTTTTTATTTTCGTATACGAGATTACAATTTATGTAGAAATTGTATTGTTGTACAACGCCATACATCATGTATCATACATGTATGTTATACATATGTATGAAATGTACATACGTAAGTATGTACATGCACAAAATACTGAATAATGTTATTTATCAGGAAAACAAAAAAAAAAACAACAAGAAAAAAATATGGTAATAAGAGGACTCTTTGGCAACTTGCTGTTTTATGTAATTTTTTTTCTTCCTCTATGGTATTTATTTAACAAAAACAAAAAAAAAAAAAAACCAAAACAAAAACTAAAAAGGCAAATAAAACATTTGAATGGTTTTTTTCACACTATAAAACAAAATAAATCATAAAGAAGAAGAAAAAAAAATCAGAAAAAAAAAATGAGAGAAAGAATTTTTTATTTTGTATTTTTTTTTTTCTTGTTTGCATATTTTTTGGAGCAACATGAAATGTTATCTAATCCTGTGATATTTATTCAAAAAAAATATATATAAAAAAAAACACACAAACAAACAGAGAGAAAAAAAAAGTCTAAATTCAACTTTTTTGTTTTTCTTTATTTGAATTTTTTATTTTCTGTCTCTTTTCAATTTTATACGTTTCTTTATTTTCCTGAATTTATAAAAGACGTCAACGAAATTGAATGAACGGTTCCGAAATTGGCTTAATTTCCTCATCAACTCTTAATATTTTTTTATTTAAAAATATTTGCAATACCATCAGAGACTCTTTGAATATAAAAATGAAGAATTAGATTTGAAATTTCAATATTTATACCCGTACGAATGTATGTATGTTCGAAGGGTATACTAAATTTGCCTTACCGTTTGTGACGCTATTTGATCAGCATCAAATTCTGAGTTGATTTAGCTTTGTCTGTTCGTTCGTCCGTCCCAACGATAACTCAAAAACTAATTGAGCTATATTCATCAAATTTTCACAAATGATTTATTGTGGTAAGTGACAGAACCCTATATTTAAATTGGACATGATCGACTCATACCAATTCAGGTAGCTGCCATACAACTTCAAAATTTTCATATATAGATTTTGATGGGAATGAATATTGAAATTAAATATAAATTGAATTCGAATTGGATTTTGGGGTGAAAATCTCAAAATTTTGAAACCAAATCCCTAGAGTCGTTTATTTTAAATAGTGACCGAAATCAAAAAAAAATTATTATTTTACAAAATAATTTTCAGGTTATAATTCTAAAAATTTTGTTTATTTTCTTTTGAATTGATTAAAATGGTTATAATGAAATTTTCTCTAAATCTTCTGCTCTCTGAGTATTAGAATAATATTCATACGTATCATACGCCATTAGATGTTGAGAGAATCAGATGATATCGGATAACGAAACGAGATCTATGAATTCAAGAATATTTTTTATATTAATTAAAAATATTAAAAATTATGATTGAGAAAACGTAGCTAAATTGACTATAGTAAACACTGGAACGGATAGTTAGTATACAGTAATCATACAAAAATAGTATTCTGACCCCCATTCTGAGGTTGTCACGGATTTTAATTTGAAGTTTAATATTAAAATCGTTGTACATTTTTTTATTTTTTTTTTTTTTTTCACTTTAATATTATTTAGTGTATTCTTGTATTCGCGTTTTGTTATTCCACCCGCTGTGGGCTATAAAAATTTTAAAAGGATGGCTTTATGTTATGGCTTTGACAGAATTCTATAAAAAAAAAAATCTTGTTTTTTATTCTGGTGTTTTTTGTTTTTGTGATTTTATGCATGCAAAATAATTTTTTTTGGTTTTTATATGCGAATGTTTGTAAGCCGCGTTTTCTTCTTTTTGTGAAATTTTTATAGCCAAAGTGAAAAAAAAAAACATTAAAGTGGGAAATGTAAAAAGTTAAGGGAGAAAAGAAAAACAAAACGAAAAAATTCGAATAACACAAGGACTTTACGAATAGATGTTATTTAGTGTTTTTAGTGTGTTATAAATATCCTTGACGGTGGTAGGCAATTTATAAAAAAAAAAGAACAAAGAAAACGAGGCCAAATAAAGCAACCAAAGTGAATGAAACATAAAAGCGAGAAAAAAAAGGATTATTGGCGTTTTTTTTTTATTTTTGTTGTTTTTGAAAATCTGTGAACGTTTTAAAAAAAAAATTTTTTTTATTTTCCTTCTCTCTCTTTTTTTAACACAGAAAATTTTTATTTGATTGAATGTCTGACATGAGGTGAAGATTAAAATTGGTGAATTGCTTTTGCTTTTTTAATTGTCAAAAAAAAAACATTGAGGCATTAAAAACGAAGAGAAAAAAAAAAGAGCGAAGAGATTTTTAATAAAAATTTTTTTATTAAATTTTGTTTTTTTTTTTTTACAATATTTTATATTTATGCCCACACCTGCAGCTCACATTAGTAAATTTCGCGACTAATATAAATAAAAAAAAAAACAAAAAATTGGAAATTTCATTAAAAAATTATTTCGATAATAATTTTAAGTGGTCGCATGGGCTTTTTTTTGCTATTAAATCATGAGCGAATTTTTTTTTATATGCGTACGAATGTATGTTCGAATTGAGTATATATAATAAATTAACCTTATCGTTTGTAACAATAAGAAATAATGGTCTGAGATATAGATTTAAGTATATGTTTTTGATTAGCGTCGAATTCTGAGTTGATTTAACCATGTCTGTCCGTATGTTAGTAAACCCCTTCACAATAATAACTCAAATTGATCTAAGTTCACCAAATTTTCACAATTGATTTATAATAGTAAATTTCGCAACCCTATTTAAATTGGATGTGATCGAGGTATTGGTTCGGGTAGCTGCCATAAAAAATCAAAATTTATTTGATTATATCTCAGAAATTATGGAAGCTATGATATTGAACTTTGATAGAAGTGAATATCATATTATTACCGGAATTGTGTTTGATAAAAGTCATTGATACTCGTATTGCTTGGCTCCTTTTGATAACTGTCATAAAACTTATTTGGCCATATCCCAAATTATTCAAGGCATAGTTTTGAAAATTTACTCAAGCAAATATATTATTTCGGCGGTCATATGTTTGATTAGACCTATTGAAATTTCTCGATTGCTTATGGTAGCTGCCATACAACTTTATAAGCTGTTTAATAATAGCTCAGAGACTATTGAAGTTATAAAGTTGGATTTTGGTGATTTTACTGAAAATGGTGGGTCATCATTTTCTAATGTATAAATTCTAATATATTATGTAATAAACCAAATTACCAATTACGATATGCGTTACTGTTACTCAAATATTTTTGAGTAATATAATATTGCATTGAATTAATGATGAAAGTTTTGAGTGTGTATGTGTATAGCATTGAAAAATAATTATAATTGTAATTATGTTCTTTGAGACGAACTATAGAAGATCAACAGTAAAAAGTTCTGCTAGAAAACAACTTTATATAAGGTTATAACAATATAATGTTAGACGCATACTTATAATTTTAATAAATCATTAGAAAATAAATTGTTTTTTTTTTTAAATCATATAACACTTTTTAAAATCATATAACACTTATACCTTCCTTTCATTTGTTCAATTTTTCACTTTTATTAAATTTCTTTATTTACGTACTCTCTCTTAATTTTCAACTCTTATACATGTCATATTTTATTTCTATGTACATATTATATGTATATACATTTCATAAAACACGAATTAATAATAAAAATGTTTACATATATACATATACATTAATCATATTTATAATATTTATAATGAGTTCTTTCCATTATTGATTATATTAAAAGAAAATTACATTAAATTAAGTTCACTACATACATACATATATATATAAAGTTAACTTTAAAGAATATTATAATAATCAAGTTGAGAGATAACCATAATAACCGTTACCAAAACCATTTCCATGTCCAAAGCACAAAAAAAAAACCAACAACGAAAAGAATAAACGGAGTAAAATAAATAAATAAAAAAGGGAAAAATTGTCCAAATAGAAGAAGTAGATTGAAATTTTTCCTATCAATATATAATTATTTTAACACATAATATCTATAATATATACTAATTTATACGGTATATACACAACATTAACCTTAAAAGAAGAGAAATAATATAAAAGACAGATAGAGAGGGAGAAGAGTAGATAAGAGGTGAGAGAAGAAGAAAATAAGTATAAAATTGTATACACGTAATATTTTTCTCTTCTCAGAAATTAAAGTATACATTCTTATAAACACAGTTAGTCGTCAAGTCATCTTCTTAACCTAGTCATTAAAGTAAGAAAAATAAGAAATGAAAAATAAAATAAAAAAATAAAAAAAAAAACAATCCTTAACGACATGTTCTTTATACATACGAAAATAATAAAATAAAACTATATATAAGCTCATACGAGTACATAATTGTGTGTATGTTAATATTTATGAGATTACCTACTACTTACCTACTATTATAAATAGTGCTGTCACTTTGATCCAAATAGGTCAAATGTGGCCAATTTCTCTTTTTTTTTTGTTTAAAATCATTTTGACCCCCCCCCCCCTTAATAGCTCAATATACATAATTAGTCGTGTTTGATTTATTTCTAAAATCTTAAAGAAAACTTACCACTTTGACCCAAATAGGCCAAATGTGGCCCATTTTAAAATCATTTTGATCACACAGCTCATTTTTTTTTCCATAATTAGTCGTATTTGACTCATTTCTAAAATTTTTAAGAAAACTTAAATTTTTTCTCTATATCAAATGTCTTTTATGCCAAATTTGTATATAACAATGTTACAAGACCATAAAATTCGGATATAGACTGTGTATAATGCTTTTAGTATTAATATTATCATTTCTTTATATTAGAATGGGTTTGTATTTGTAAAATACTAAAAAAATAAAAATTGAAAAATCTTCACGTCAACATTTTATGTTTTGCTAAAAATTTCACATTAAATATTTTTTTACACTTATCCCGATAATTTTGTCAGACTTTATATATTCGGTCATAACAATTATAATCTAATATAAGAGTTCACATTAAAAAAAGTTCAAATTTTAGAATTGAACTGCAAATTAAACTACAAATAAGTGTTTTACTCAATTCCGAGTGCTTTATTATTAAATTTGCCCCATTTTTCAAAAATTCGGCCAATTAATTTTTTCATGAAAATGGCAACTCTAATTAGAACTGTATATTAAAGAAGAGAATTGAGAGGAAAAAAATATATATGTATTTTATGAGTGAAAGACAACTTGAAGTCATAAGTCTTTAATCTCTATAGTAATCTCCTCATTTCGAATTGTGTTTGAAAAATTTTTTTTTGTTTGTTATTCTTTACACTTTTATCGTGCTCTTATTTTTATCCTTTTTCGTTTGTTTTTTATTATTTTTATTATTTTTTTTTTTTTTTTCATTCTTACTCCATTTTTTTTTTATATATAATATTTTTCTCATATTATTCACCCATAAATACCTATACACACACCTCTGTTATTATCAAAATTTTATTTCCTTTCTATTTTGTGTTTTTCTTGTTTTTTTTTTTTTTCTTCTGAAAAATTATATGTGATATTATGATATTTTCATCCCATATTATATAAGTTATATCATCAATGTACTAAAACACAGTATAATATTAAAGAAGAATAAAAAAAAAAAAAGTATAAGTAAGATAGAAAACAACATTTATATGAAAAAGAAGAAGAAGAAATACAAAAAAAATGAAAAACATATCCTTATATATCCTTAAAATATTCTTAACGTTGTCACGACTATAACTTTTTATTTTCCCATTTATATTTCTACTTCTTTTTTCTTATTCCTTCCATTCAACTTTTCTATATAGATATTTTTTTTTCCTTAAATCTTTTCAACAACGAAATAAAAAGTAAAACAGAAAACAGAATAAAAATTCTGAAGAATAAAATTATATCACAACTTTATCTTGTATATATATATATATATATGTACATATTACCGCTTAAGCATCAACTAAGGACTCATTTCCTCAAGTGCTAAAAAACATATAAAAATAAAAGTAAAATAAAAAAAATTAAGAAAAAAAAAAAATTTTTTTCACATTTATGAGATGAAACGGAAAAACTTTCATATTCATTCTTTATATAAATATGTTTTGTGAATACACAAACATACACACACTTATATACAAGAGTTTAATCTTATATATACAAATATATATAGAAATATAGAATATTAATACATACAATATATTTTGCCTTAAAAATTTTCCCTTTTTTTTTCAAGTCCTTAACTTTTAAAATATCTCCATGACACATGAATACTTCTATATATACATACATATATATTATTATAAATAATATATATCTTTATATCAAAATATATATATATATATATATATATATATATATATATATATATATATATGGGTATATATCCATATATATATCCACACAAATATATATTCTGTGTACATATATGAATGAGAAAGAAAATTTTGTTTTTTTTTTTGAGGAAGAAAATTTTATGGCGGGAGCGAATGGCGCCCGAGCGGGTAAAATATAAAATGATGTGAAAATAAAAAAACAAAACAAAAATTGTAAAAAAAGAGTAAAGCTGTCTTGTGTAAAATACGAAGAAAAAGAAAAAAAAATATGTATAAATTTTTTTTTAAACTTTTTTAATTTTTTTTGTTTCCACAAAAATTTCATATCCTTTTAAAAGGAAACAGTTTTTTTTTTTTTTTTGTTTCTACCATTTACGTTTTGTAAACTCTGACAGATCTCACAAATGTGTACAAGATTTAAAAAAAAAAAAAAAAATTATATATATTCACCTATATATATTCCCCTCCGATATAATAATATCGTCTAAAGTTCTTGCTTCATTGTTTACGGTATTTGTACACATGTGTGCATGTGCTGTATAATCATAATTTTCGGAAACAAGCACAAAAAAAAATCAAAAATTTCAGTCTTTACATTTTTATTTTTTCTCATTTTTGTTGTTATGTGAAATGCAGCAACCAAACACAGTCATCAAATATTCACTCAACCTAAAAATATAATAAAAATAACGAAAGAACAAAAAAAAAAAAACAAAATCACAATCAAAAAGGAAAGGAACAGAAAAGAAACATTTTCATTTCTTCAAAAAATTTTTCCATTTTTTTTAAGTTTTATATTGCGAAAACTCTGAAACCTTCTCGAATTCCGCAACAAAATTCCAAAAGAGGGAATAGAAATTGGCAAAAAAAAAAAACAAAACAAAAAAAGAGAAAAGAGAGAGAAAAAACAATATTATCAAAATGGGAAAACGGTATTTTGGTTTTTTTGTTGTTATTCTCATTTTCCTGTCCTTGCTTTACTTTTTCACTTTCGTTACCGCTCTCCGCTACCGCACGTCGTTCACTTCATTACTTTCTTGTAAGTATATGTATGTATATCAAAAATATTATAGTTTGTTTTAGTTCACATTTAATATTATTGCTTTCACTACTGCTGCTGCTGCTGCTTCTTCTTGTATTGCTATACTTCTATATCACACTGTATACAGTTAGATCGTTTGTAGTTCTTTACACTTTTACAAGAATTCTTTTTTTTTGTTTTTTGTTTCTTCTGTTTTACTTTTCAATTTTATATGATGGAAGTTTAGTTATATTTAATGTTATTCTACTATATATAAAGTGTTATACATTATACATTATTTGTGTTATAAAACTAGTAATGCTGACTCTGTATAATAAATATGTTGTTATAAATGTATACGATATATGATATATCGTATTTTATAATATAGTACTACAATATTGTTTATTCTATACTGTAATAATTCAGTTCGAATATATATATATATACATGTATATTGCTATTATTTATCAAGCATATATAAAAATTTAAAAGATCCTTAGTCCCTGAATAGCACTTTCAAAGTCCTAGAGAAGTTCGTTTTTCATTTAGTTTTGTTAGTTTTTTTTTTTCGATATTTTTTATATGAATTTTTGTAGGGCAACATGAATAAGAATATGGTTGAAGGAGGAATATAGGAGGGGGGATGGGAGGGGGGGAGTGAAAAGTGAAAAATGTTTTTTTCTTTCATTTGTATTTTATTTGATTGCAGTTTGTTATAGGGTGTTCATAAAAGTTTTGGAAAATTTATAGTAACAAGTTTGTTTTCTCTTTTTTTTTTGTTTTTTTTGTGTTTGAACAAAAAAGTGGCATTTTTAAAAGGCATACGGCTGTGTGTATATAAATCTAATAATGTAAGAATTATGAGAATAGTATGATTTAGAACAGAAAAGTACAAAATAACTAATCAAAAGAATTCCAGAATAAAATTTAAAGTAAAGAGAACTGATTGAAAATAACTTTTGATTAGGAAAAGATCAAACTCATGTAATAGATGAATTGTGGTGTATGAATCGTGGAAATTAGTGAATTGCAGTGAGAAATATAGTTTTAATATAGTTTTGCATATAGTCTGATAGTCGTCGTTCACAACAACAATAAAATAATATTTTACAAAACCATATTAACTATTAACCTATTCTAACCTATTTCTTGTCTTCTCTCTTATACTACTTGCGTACTACCTTAATGGTTGTTTCTATCTTATTCCAATTTTTTGTCCTTAAATACATCCATGACAATCTATTTACTATATACTGGCGCCTGAGCTTGAACAACGATCTCAAGTATAATATGTTAAAAATTCGAAAAGTCATTGCAAATGCACATAAATTCCAAATTAAAAATGAAAAAAACTTGTTTCTGAAGACAGACTATATTTTTATCAAACAAAACAGTTTATAAACATAATATATAATTTTTTAAACTGATATACAACACATCATTGATATTAAAAACTTAATCGCAAACAACAACTGAATCATAGATAATTTTTAAAAGAATTTGTACTGTAAATTGCATATTTCTAGGGGAAATTTCTTTATCTTTTCTATATTGATGTTATACTGAATGAAATCTTAAAAAAATATTTTAGTAATTAAATATCTATAAATTATTGATTCACATTCGAGTGGAAAAATTAATTTTCACTGATTTACTACACGAAATAACATGCAACATGAACTTGGAAACATTTAAAAAATACATTGAAGATTAAAATATTTAAGAATACCTGAAGCTCTCCTGAAATCATATTAAATTATGAGATTTAAAAAAATAAAAGTCGGGGATTAAAAATTTAAGATTTTCATCTTATACAACATGGTAGTCAATATTATTTTTCACAGCTGAAATGTAAGTTCTTGTAAGACATGAAACACTTTACAATTTTCAATATCACAAATAAAATCTATACGTTCTCTGTTCTTATATAATATTATATTATATATACCATATAGTTTATTCCAAATAATATTATATATATATATATATATATATATAAGTATATAACCTCATTATATACTTAGTAACAAATATTCTTTCTTATATTTTTTTTATATCCTATTTTATTTTCATCAAATACTGAACAAGTAAAGTACTCACGTACTACTTAGATATGCTGTTCAAAGAAAAATTTACAAAAAGAAAATGTCAAAATATAAAAAGAGGGAAAATAATTTTCTTTTTTCGGCACCATTAAGGGTTGCAAAAAAACAGAAAATAAAAATGGAAAAAAAAAAAGGTTGCAAAAATTCTAAAGAAGTAAATTTTTTTTCTATAATAATAAAGAGAAGAAATCCAAATGGAAAAAATATATAAAATCAGGACGAAACACAATCAAAATTTCAGAACAAAAAAAAAACACAGAGAAGGATAACCAAAAATAAAGAAAAATTTTTGAAATTCTTTAAGGGTTGCTTATGCAAAAATAATGTGAGAACTATATTACGTATACAAGGAATTTAAAGAATTGATTTTTCTTATATAGCTATGTAAGCATAAAAGAATTAAATTTAACTTTTTAACTTCAAGAATATTGAGAAGAAGTTCTTTAAAATATATAAGAAAATTATTTAAAGAAATTACAAGCATAATAATGGAAATTAGTTTCTTGAAAGTAAAAAGTAATAGATTCGTCATCAAAATTAAACAATACGACAATTAAATTTTACTACAATGGTTATTTCGAGCTGCTCAATCAAGTAGGCAATGTATAATTTTTGTTATTTCCAGAAGGATACCTTCTTGTACAAGCTTTTTTCATCTCCTCCTTTCCTAAATTATACCTCATTATGGTGCTTACATTGATTTCTAAAAAAAAAAAATAAGATCGTAAAAAATTTTTCGACTATGTTATCGTAAATTAGATAGTAATAAATTTTCCTATAATATTAATAACGTAAATTACTTACTATTATACACTTTAATTCAAATAACATAATGAGTACGAAATTAGAGAAAATTTAGTATATAAAAAATGAAGCAGTTACAGTAAATTTTCAAGAAATGAGTGAAAAAAAAATAATGTCGTAAATACTAACTAAATTCAATAATAAAAATAATATTGAGAAAATATATAAAAAAAAATTATAAGTACCTATTCACTTTTTGTGAGAGAGAGAGAGAGAGAGAGGCAGAGGAATAAATATTTTATTAAAATTTTTATAATATACGATATACGATATGTATTTACGATATTGTATTAAAATTTTCAATAAAATTAAATCATGTTGTTATTTGAGAGAGAGATAGAGCAAAAAATATTTTATTAAAATTTTTATAATATACGATATACGATATATATTTACGATATTGTATTAAAATTTTCAATAAAATTAAATCATGTTGTTATTTGATATTATTTAAAATTTTATTACAAAAATCATTACCCCACAATGTCAATTACTTAAAAAAAAATTAAAAAAAAAGAAATCATACTGAGAAAAATTCCTTTTGAAAATGTGATTCATATAAAATGAATTTAATCAATTCATACATAAAAAAAAAAGTAATAAAAAACCTACTTGATTTATAGTAAATAAAGTAAATTTCATATAATAGCCAAAAATTTATTTGAGTATAAACAATGTATACAGTAGAACATTAATAAAAGAAACCATTTCATATAATAACCATAACCATTTAGTGTATAATTTATTGTTTTTTTTTGTTGTTTAGGTTGTAGCTTTTTATATTCTGAGTTGAAAACTCTCTTTATATTATGAAATCTCTGCATATTATGGATGAATACGAATATTATGAATGTTTGTTATATAAAGATTCTATTGTAGTTTATGTTTACTATTGTTGTTAAATGAGTATAATGGCACCGTCTATACAATCGATAACAAATTCTTTATTCCAATTCCAAAATAAAATTATTTCTATCAAAATAAATATTTTAAATTAGCATTAAAGTACAAACAATATACAAATTAGGTACATATGTATTCCATACTCATGCATATAAGGTACTTCCGGATAATAAGGCCTAAAGAATGAAATATAGACAAAAAAAAACAAAACCAAAAATTTTTTTACTAAGTTACAAAGTTATACTAATTTATAGACAGACACCTTGTTCATATATGCTTTATCATACATGCATACATGCTATATCATACAATACTTAAATATTGTGTTTGTGTATTCAGTTTTACTTTTATCGTAAATAAGAACGCATATTTTTTTTATCTCAATTTTAAAATTGCATCGTATAGAAAATTGGTAATTATTTCTGATTTACATCGTATAGAAAACTTGTAATTACTGAATTTCATTATTTTACGATAATTTATTAAAAAGACTTTATTTTTATTTTTAAATACATTAATGTTTTTGATATTTTAATGGTTTTAATCTTAGCTAAGTCTTATTGCCTCGGGGTACCTTACATGTAAACAAATTTAAGAGTCAAGATGTGTAGAAGAGGATTGGAATTTTTTAATTTTTATTCCCCTATATTATAATCAAAATTAGTTTACCGTAAAAACAACACCAATATAGAATTAACGAAATTAAAAAAAATAAAAAATTAAAAAATTAATGAAAAATTTTTTTTTTTTTTTAATTTTATTTGGATAAATGCCAAAAATGTAGGTAAGTCAATAAGCAACATTCATGATAATTTTACGATCAACAAAAAAAACAAACCGAAAACAAAAATTGTAGATCCAAATTTTTATTTTTATTTCTTCATTTAAGATTTTTTTTTTTATTTTGTTTTTTATTCCCCTATCTTTTTTTTTCTATTATATTACTTTGCAATATTGTCAACACAATCAAATCATAAAAAAAAAAAACAAACTATAAATTAATGTTAAAATCAAATTTACTTCTTTTTATATACTCTTGTATAAAATTATAAAATATACTAATAAAATTGGTATAATAAAAATAAAATATAAAAATAAAAAAAATAGCGACGAACTCATAATAATTTTTCCCACGCTTTCAACAAAATCAAATATAAAATAAATTTAAAATAAAATGTCTAAATTAAAAAACCCACAATTCATACATATAAGCGCATATTTATACAAAATATACAAAATTTTTTATTGATGATGAAGAAGAAGAAGAAGTATAGAAGAAAGATTTACTGATTTAATTAAAAGAAATATAAAAAAGAATTTTCTCAAAATTTTATTTATAAAATTTTTACGCGAAAAAAAAAAAAACAAAAATCGTCTATTTTTAAAAATAAACAATAAATATGCTAATATTAAAAATTATTATTGTTATTATTTAATTTTTTCCTCTCTTTCTTTTTGTTTTTCAAATTCCAAATAAGTTTAAATGTATAAGTGTTATACATGTACAGTTATATACATATAAGAAATGTATAATAGTTTTAAAGATTTATTAATTTTATTATTTAAAATATCTATATATTATAATTTGTTGATTTAAATTTTAAAAAATATTTTTTGATAATATTTATGTAAAACTATATAATAAAATTAAAAAATAAATATTAAAATATATATATTTTTATTAAAAATATATATATTTATAATAAAACACTGTTTGAGAGAAGATTCTTAAACAATACAAATTTGACATAGGTATTCAAACTCATATAAAATATATTTTAATCAAACATGTGTACGAGTATAGCATACATGTTTCAAAAGAGAGAGAGAGAGAGAGAAAGGATGACAAGAGACAAGGAAAACAAAGTAAATATTTAGTATACATTTTATATACAAAATTATTTAATAATTTCAATTTAATTTATTATTTTTATTTATTTTAATTAACAATATTTATTTTTAGATATTTTTATCATTATTCATAATAACATGTTCACCCTGTTTGTTTTTATCTCTCTCTCTCTATTTCTCTCTCTCTCCTTTTCTCCCTCTTGAATCTTGAATGAAATTTTGAATAATTTTAATTTTATATTGTTATACTATTATATTAAAATATTCTTAGTATTTTTTTTTTTTGTGTATTTATTTTTGTCATATAATAGAAAAATTTATTTAAACATATACATACGTATATAATAATAAATATTTGCAATATATTTTAGATCTATAATTTATGTATATATCTGTTATACAAAAGCTTATATATATATATATTCATATTGTATATTACATGTATTCAAATTTTGTATATTATAATCATTTTTATATCTAATGAATATTTATTAAATTAGTATTAGATTAAAGAATATTATTATATAGAAATTATAATTGGAAAATTATTAATTTTGATAACAAAAAATTTTAGACAAACATACACAAGTGTTATATTTTGAATACCTATATACATATATGTATAATATTGTTATATATAGGCAAGTATTTTAAAATAATTATATTGATTTAGTACATTTTAATATTGAACATTCATCTAATTCATAATTTTGTAAAAAAAAATTTCAGGGGCTTTCAAAAATTATGAATCAATTCATAAACCAAAAATTTAAAATTAGGGATGTTTGTTATATGATTTATGCTATCAATATAACACATTTTGATTTTAGACAATTCAGGATATTAATTTGAATTAGAACGGGCAATGGGCTTTGGCCCGTTATTATTATTATTGAAATTTATATTTTATTGAAGAAAATTATTTAATTAAATTTATACAAAGCAATTTTATTAAAGTTATTTATTTTATTTTATTAAGCTTGCATCTATATTTCAAATCCATATAATAATATAGAATAACTCTCATATATTCAAAAAATAATAACAATTCTTTCTGTTATATTAAAAAGTTAAATTTTTAAAATTATTAAAAAAAAATTATGATCTCACTCAATTTATTGAGCAATTTACTCTGAGCAGAGAGGCAGACAATGCAAAGTAGCAAAACTTAAGAAACAATTATAATTGATTTTCTTTAATTTTCTACTTTTTATATGAAATAATAAAAACAGAAAATTAATTAAAGAGAAAAATATCTGTTTATTCACATATGTTTAAGTGCTTATCTTCCCGCACATAAATATACATATGTATGTGGGCTACTAAATACTTTATAAGCTTTTAATTTAGATCTAAAAAAAAATCATTTTTTTTTTTTATTGATTTAAATTGTTAATAATGTTAACAATCAAATATCATCAATAAAATCAAGATAATATAAAAATATAATTTTAAATTTTTCTCGTTTTTTCATTGATCAATTTCAATATTAATAATTATGATTGAGATCATTTTTATAATAACAGATCGGAAGGCGGCATAAAATTTCAAAATATATTTTATATTGGTTTACATATACAAAATTTATTTAATATACGCTTGTATAACAGGCACATAAACGCCTATTTGAACAAATTGCGGAAGAACAAAAACATATAAACTCAAAAAATTTCTAAATATTATATTTTGTGATCATAGAGAGAATTATTGAATTTTAATGAGTAAACATGTAGAAAATTTCTCATTCTCGTACATAATATTTAATTTAGAAATCAGAAATACCGTTTTTTTTTTTTTCAATTATGTCATTGCTCTCACAAATGATCGAATTAAATTTTTACTTCATTATTTTCTCTTAATATTGAAATTATTGAAGTATGTATGTATTTTGTTATAAGAAAAAAAATTACATTTTTCATCATTATCAACATTAAAATGAACTAATTGAACTTTCTGTCTATCGTAATTTTTAAATTCCAATTATAAATGTAAATATGTATATATGTATATGGATGTGTATGTAGTAAGTGTATAATATGAAAATAAAAATTCTATTGATCATTGATTTCTTAAGCATTCTGTCAGTTCTGTTTTTCTTTAATTCCTTTTTGATTTTATTATTATTATTTAAATAGTTTTATTGACATCTTTCAATCTTCATTAATTTAAAATTTTATTTTATTCGCTACATTACCATTTTTATATTTTTCTACTTATATACAATATAACAAGAATATTTAAATATGTAATTTCAAAAGAAAAAAAAATTTCAAATTGATTATACAAAATAAATATTATAATTCTATTATAATTATATAAACTGTTATACTATTTGTTATACATACATATATATAAAATGAATTTTAAATTTTTATACTATTTATCATGTTATTATATTGATTTTGTATTTATTTACATAATATTTAAATAATATTGAAAGAAATAATTGTATAAAATTTATTGATCAAGAAAAATTTTTGGATTTTATACAAACTTGTAGCATATTTATAGGATTATAACATATTTTCGCGTATATATTTTTAATATTATATAATAAGTTTTTATAATTAAAATGGAATCTTTACTATTATTAAAATAAACTAATTTTATTATAAAATTTAAAATATTATTTTAATTATATTAGTTTTATATCTACTTCGTTCGAATCGCAGGTTTATTTTAATATTATACCAGAAATAATTGACTAACCAATGAATTCTTAATTGAAGTCCAATGTCGTATTGTAAAATTAATTTATTTTCCACTATTCTACATATTTTTTTTTGGTTGGATCTTATATTTAAGCTGTATTATTACTGTTAAAAAATTTAGTTGGCGCCCGATGTTGAACCAAAAATTTATTCATAAGAGTCATACATTTACAATATGTAAATATTAGATGTTTTGAGGCTTTTTATCGAATTTTATGATTATATGATAAATTTGATTTAGCAGGAAAAATGATATCAATCAATTGAAATTGTAATTGGCGCCCGATATGGGACCACAAAAAAAAATTTTTTTTTTTATTCTCCATACTTTTTATTGATTGTAAAATTAAAAAATACTTTTTGTATATAAAATATTAAAATTAAATTAATTTTTAATTTTTTTTTATACCTAAATCAATTTAATTGTACCTTAATTACCTACAAATGAAAAAAAAAATCGGACATAATTTTAACTAATTAAGTAATATTGAATAAAAAAAAGAAAACCTGAAAAAAAAAAACAAATTAAATTCTTTTACCATTAATTACAATGTTTATTTTCGTTTTTCTTTTTTATTTTATCGATTTTGGGTCTTAAAATTTACCATATGTCATAACATTAACAAAAAAAAAAAAAAACAATAATTTTTTTTTTTTTTGACTTACCTACATTTTAACAAATCAATGTCGATAATCTCTCTTCTCTCTTCCTCCACATTCATGTGCATTCACTATAAGTAATTCATCTAATTTCCAGATTATCTATATCTCATATATAATAATCTTATATCGACATTTAAATTATACACATTTATACTATATAATTTGAGTTATTACAAAAGAGAAACACAAAAAAATAAATTTAAAAAGCAAAAAATTTTAATTTTAAAAATTTTTATCTTTAATCTTAAAAAATTATAAAACAAAATTTTATTTTCTGTTTTATGTTTTTTCCTTCTCTCAATTCTTTTTTTCAACAAACACTTAAAAAAAGAAAATCGACAGAGAAAACAAAAAAAATCAAGCAAAACATAAAACGTTTGCTCTGATTAATTGCTACATTTTCAATCAAAACTACTGTCACTTTTTTTGAGCAGAAATAATAATAATAAAAGATAACAGTAACACAACAACAACAACAACAAAAAAAAATAATAAATAAAAATATAAAAACAGTAAAATTTATACAAAAAGAGCAAAAAGAGCAAAAAAAAAAAACAATTCAACACAAAAATCGACAAAAGAAACCTAATCGAATAAATCAATTTCCAATTTTACACTTTTAAAACTACAAAAAGCAACATTAAGACAAGGTGAACAATAAAAAAAAAAAAACAAGAAAAAAAAACTCTACTATTAATATCTTTGTGTATACGTAGATTATAATTTAAGTTGCCCCCGATAACTCCCTCCTGAGCCACCTAAATTTTTTGCTTGTTGAATAGTTTTTCTTTTATTTTCGTTAATTTTATAGTGCTTTTTTTGGTTAGCGCATTAAGTTAAGCTTTAAAATAACATACTGTAATATTTTTAATATAAAAAAAATATACCCACGTATTTTTTTTTGTATCAAAATTAGTTTGATACGTAAATTATAAAATATATGAACAGTAGAATCTAGAATTAAAAACTATTTAAATATTCAAAACTATCAAATGTTTTTCATTGATTTTATTCAATATGTATGATTAAAATTTGATGAAAGAGAAACATATGATTTGTCAATATCTATGAATTCATAGAACGCCATTTTTATTTTCTCAATTAAACATTAGTTATGAACATAATGATTAATAGTGAACCGCTACCAAAAATTTTCCGACATTTGATTTTATAGAATAAAAAATAATAGAAAATGATATTGTTTGTTGAATAGCAAAAAGTGGAAAACGCCTAAAAGTATGCAAAATTAAGCTATTTTTTTGTCTCCTATTGTTCCATTTTCCTTTGAATTTTACAGATAGCATGGGTGTACTTAAGGCAGTATCGCGTTCATCATATCGAAATTAAGGCTTTTACTATATCATATTTCACATTCTCTTGCTCCTCATAATTGATACGTTGGGAAAATAGTGAGAGAAAAACTATGACAATTAAAGAGAAAATGAAAATATAGTGTAAAAATGAAGTATATGAACATTTTTTATTTTTCTGAACATTTAGTATACATACACACATATTTGGATGATGTAAAACAAAGGAGTTGTACGAGTATGTATGTTGTACGACTTTTAACGATAAACGCACACTTAATTCACAATTATTAAGAGTATTCCATGTATAATAAGTTCAATATTTCTTGACTGAATTTTTGAAAAAGAATCCAGGAATTTCACAGGTCTGATGTGATATTTCGAAATATACAGACTTAACCCGAACATCTTGGTACATTACACTAAGAGAAGGAAACTAGAACATCTGCGTACAATTCAAGAATGCAAAGAAACACTAGAGAGAAAAACGAATGATATATGCAGGTGTAGTACTTAATAGTGGGCTTCTTTGGCAAAGACACGAAGAAACGAAAATGGCAATAGCTAGCTGGGTAATATTTTGCAGCACTACCTCAGACAGAACGTAGAATACTGTTTATTCCTAATACCGTTTATTCCTACCTGATGTACAGGGCTGTAGCCATGGATTAGCAAAATAATATTTGAAACAATATAAAGAGATCTGATAGCTATTTGGTAGTATCCAATCAACAATTTTTCTCTTAATTTATTTTCTTTTCCTCTACATTAATATTTAACCAAGAATTTACTGTTTAATTTTAAAGAAAAATTAAGTACAAGTATGTATATGTACACTAACAGGCATAATGTACTGACATCATGTTTGAAACCAAGAAGAAAAAAAAAATGAAAATCTACTACTATATTTTCAACTCTTAATAATCGACTCAAGTCATTTAATGATTATATCACAAATTAAAATTACAAATCCGTTACCGATTTGCAAACTTGACTTAACTATTATGCTGCTGTTACTTTGCTCTTTTATTCTCCTTTTTTTTTGTTTTTTAATTTTTCTTATTCTTCTTTTGCATTTTACCATTATTATATTTTTTTTTTTCTCTTCTCTTTTCTTTTTTTTTTACAATCTTAATATATTTTTTCAAATGTGCTGCAATATAAATACAAATAGGATATATGTATATATACATATACATATATATAGATATATAGATAAACGTGATTGTATCTAAAAATTTAAGTTGAGAACAAAAAATAAGCTATACATTATGAATTTAGAAAGAGAGAGAGAGAGAGAGAGAGAGATAGAGAGAGAAAAAACAAAACAAAATTTAATAACAAAATGTAAAAGAATTGTAAAGTGAAAAAATACCTGCAAGCAAGTAAAAGCAACCTAAAAAGCAAGCAATCTTAACATTACAACTCCAAAAAAAAAAAAAAAAAAAATACATAAAAAACACAAGAGTAAAGTATAAAAGTAGAAAAGAAGTGCCTGTTACTTATTTTTTTTTTTCATTTTCTAATAATTCAAAAAAAAAAAAAATTCAATCATCACCGTTTTCAACTCATAAAGCAGTTTCATCGTCATCATTATACCATTAACATCAGCTCCATCATCAAAATCATCATTATCAACATTATTATTATTATTATTATTATCATTCATACAATCAATATCAATGAAAAATTATCATGGTTTCATTTATTTTATAGTTGATTTTAATGTTTATTTTTTTTCTACTTTATTTCTCCTTATTTTTTTTTTCTTCTTTATTCTGTCGTCTTTGACGTTTTTGTCGTTTTCGTCGTCTTCGTCAACATAATTTTTTGTTTTTTTCATATCTTTAATCATAAGCATCACTTCATCATCATCATTTTCTTTTCTACATTATACTTACAATATATTTTTTTTTTTAAATTGTAAATACTTGCATATATACATATAATTATATATACATAATATATGTATGTATATATAGTGTCATCGTATAATTATCGTCATCGTCGTCTTCGTAGTCGGCGATTAATTGACAAGTCATAACTGAAAAATAATTAAATTCCATTTTAAAGCAAATCAAGAGCAGATAAATATTGTAGAAATCACGGCAGCTCTCACTCTATTAACATTTTACATATAAGTATAAAAGAAATACTCGTAATAATAAAACAAGAAGAAAAAAATAATATAAAAATATAATCAAATAATCAAAACATAACAAACAAACAAAACAGAAGAATCAAAAAAAAAAAAAAAAATAAGAAAAGATGAAAAAATAACAAAAAAAAAATCACTACTTATATGCTATGGCAGTGCCGTCAACATTATCGTCATCGTCATAATAGCCATTATACACTATCTCGTATAAATTTTAAATGTAATGTAGAAATACAATTTTTATATACATATGTACATTGTATGTATGTACATATGTACATGTCTATATATTGTAAGTATGTTTATAATAATATAAAGATTTGTGCATCTTTTGTAAGTAGGTTTGTATATGCGTTTCTCTTAAAATACTGTTTTTTAATGTACCTACAGTTTTTTGAAAAAAAAAATCCGAAATCTTTTTTGTTTTTAACTAAGTTACTTTTAACTTCCATTCTATACTGCCTCTAAAGGTATAGGTACAAAAAAAATAAAAAAAAAATATAATCGACATACCTTTATCCTTTATATGGGTACGTTTGTGTGTGTATAATCTTACCTAGTAAACAGCTATCTATATCAATTTGAGAAAAAAAACGTATAAAAAGTTTTTGTTCACTTTTTTTTTTTTTTTATTTAATTTTTACGTTGTAATATTCAACGATGGTAGGTGATGGTTCTGTCAAGCTGATTTTGTATTCGTTTAGTTTTTTTTTTTTAGTAATATTTTTTTTTTGTTTAATTTTCTTTATTTACCTTCAATAAGTTTTAAGCCCAGCTCTTTGATTTAAGAAGAAAACGAAAAAAAAAAAAATCAGCATAATTTTAAAAACAAAAGAGTTGAATTAAAAGAAAGTTAAAATATCGAATACAAATAAAACTAAGACCCCAAGCAGCCATGCAATTTTTAGTTTTATAATTACTGCTTGATTGTAAAATCGTTGTGCGCACACCTAAGCAACAAGACTATTGTTTCAATTCAAAACGATTGTACTAACTAAAGAAGTGGAATGAATTTCTAAAAAATTTTACAAACTGTTTGATTGCTTAATTGAATGCGATCACACGGTTGTATGGGTGCGCGTTTGAATTAGTAAATCTATGGAATACAAATAAGCAATCAAACATTTGCAAGACTAAAAAATTTCATGTCTATCTGAGAAGAATTCCTGGCTTGCAATGTTCTTTTATTTTTAACTCTTAGATTAAAATCTTTCAACAAAACTATGTGTATGTATATTAGACCTAAAACATGGCTCAATACGTGATTTTATTAATTTTACTATTATATCTTTTTACTGGCAAAATTTGTCTTAATTTTATGCCCTTACTCTCATAACTTTAGATTAGCAACTTACAACTTTCTATAAAATTTTCTTAAAAAAATTATTATCTGTTATTTTACCTACTCTGTATATTATGTATGTTTGTATATTCTACATTCAATACTAATTAACACACTTAATTTTATTTTAGCTCTAAGATTACAATTTATTACATTTTGTAATTTCATTTTTATTGCTAAATGAATAAAATTATTATACCTAGAAATATTTCGGTTTAGAAGTGTGTACCCGAAAGAGAGCGAATATTGTTATTGAGTTTTGTTCAATGAAAAATAAATATTTCGTTAAATAAAATTCACGAACATTTAAACTAGTGATTCGCAAAGTGGTCTATATAGACCACTAGGGCTGGTCTACGAAGACCTGTTAGGGGTCTACGAAAAAATATGAATTTATTTAAATTTCTCACATCATAGATGTACCTTGCTAGTTTTAGAAATTTAAATCTATCAAAGAAATTAGTAGGGGATCTATAAAAAATTGAAAAACACGACAAGGGATCTACGAGATAAATAAGTTTGGCAGCCTTTGATTTAAACACTAAACCTTTTATTCAAATTTTAATCAAATTAATTTGAAATGGCCAATATCACTAAGACAATACTTTAGCCTACAAGATGATCATTATAAAATCTAAATAAATATTATTTTGTATTGTACTTAACTAACTTTTAATTAAGTTTAACTCTTACTACCTTATAAATATTTTAATTCTTAATAAAAAATTATGAAAGATATTCTCATTCTTATACAATAAATGTGAAATTGAACTCAACTGAATGTACAAGGTATGTTTATACATACATATGTAAGTATCTATCCTTTTCTCTTGATTATCTCATTCTAGTTATAATAACTACATAAATGGCAATTGCACTAGATTATAAAAATTATTTTCTGTTTTTTTTTTTTTTTTACAGAACACATATAGATATACATGCATATTTATTACGTACGTTATATATTTGTATATTTGTGTAAATGCTTTTGTATACGTTCATAGAAAAGAAAAAAAAAATAATCGATATTTTCAATTTCGAAATTCTATCCGTATTTATTTTTGATTTTTTTAATTTTTTATTTTCTTTTTCACTTTGTTTTTTTTTTTTGTTGTCTCATTTCATTTTAGATTTTTTTTTCGGATAAAAATTTTCAAATAACTATAGAAGAACACAAATTTTCCATACACGACTGACGAGGGTATTGTAATTTACTTTGCACGACATTGTATGATACGCCAAAGCGACGACGATATTACGACTATACAAAACAGCAAAAAAAAAAAACAAAAATATAATAATAGATAGCAAGAAAAGAAAAAAAAAAAACAATGACAGAAATATACATAAAACAAAATAACAAGAACAGCTTCAGAAAACTAAACTACACAATTACAGCAACAAAACAACTAAAACGAAATAAAAAAGAAAAAGCAAAAAAGAGAGAAAAGGAAAAAAACAATTTTTTTTTTCTGTTGTACAAAACTAAAAAATTTCATTTCAAAACAATCCACGTGGAGTGTTCAACTCAATAAAAAATATACTGTAAAATTCTCAATAATATTTTTCTCTTCATTCTTATATACAAGAGATATACAATAATACAAACCATATAAGAAATTGTATATTATAATTTATGGTGTAAAAGTACCTAAGTGATGTGTATACTGTTTTCTCTATACTTAGAGCTATTATAAAAGTTAAAAGTACTAAGCACACTTAAATCTATACTTTTAGATATTGGAGAGTTTAAGAGGAAAATATTGTATAAGGTTTGTATTTATGTGTAATGCTTTATAGTTTATAAGAAATAATATAGAAATATGTATAAGAAAAAAAAAAGAAAACAAACCGCAATAAAATTATAAGAAAAGAGAAATAAATTGAAAATCTCAACCAATACGAGAACAGTAAATTTATTTAAGAGCCAATGAAAATATTCAAGCTGACTTCTATTAAAGAGCGACTGAAATATTTTTTTTTTTTGTGTATTTTTTATTGTTATGCTTTTTCTCATATTATTTTCTGATTTTTTTTCTTCTTTTCTTATATTTATTATTATTTTTTTTTTATTATGGCTTTGTTCATATAATTCAAGGGAACCAATACAGTTGGTAATTCTCTTCGTTTTATTCTCTTTTTTCCTCTTTCTCTTTCTATTATAAACATTTTTTCATTCTTCGTTTGATTTTTTGTTTTTTCATTTTGAATTTTTTTGTTTTTTTATGAAAAAATATTTTTAGGTTATGGTTGCTGGTGAGGTTGATGTGTTATTTTTTTTTTGTTTTGTTTCTTTTCTTTTTTTTTTATTTTACTGTCGTTCTATGAGAGTTTGAATTTGTTTTTTTTTTTTCATAAAACATAATATTCTTGCTTTGCTCTTGGTTTTCTTTCAGGCTGACTATAAAATGTTGATGATATGATGAAGCATAAATATAGAACAATCGAATAAGCAAAGCATGCAATGCAAGCAAACTAGCAGAGGCATTCATATAAAATAATAAAGAATTTTAGGTAGTAGGTACACACTAGGTACTTACTTTTATATTTCATACGTACATAAGTAAGTGGGATATAGAAGAAAGAAAAAAAGGCAACGGTTTCAGAATATTATGCATATATGTACATTTATACGATTACAAAAATGTGTAGATGAATATCTACTTGTTTTTACATTTAAATGCATACATATGTTTGTATGTTGTAGGTATGATTAGGAAAAATAAGAATATTGAAGAGTACTGAACTGATGGTGGTAGTTAAGTATTTATATAAAGCAAGCAAAATTATAACAGCAGCAATCTTTACATTCAAGTCAGTTTGTATATTGAAAATAACAAAGATACTACTAAAAGAAAGAAAAAAAAAATACTTAGTAGAATTGGTAGATTAACAATATAGGGAAAGGGATTAGCGAGTGCAAAGGGAAATGTAGGAAAGTAAAAAACGTAAAAAAGTATAAAAATGAAATAAGCGTATGGAAAAGAATTGTATATTCTATGTGGGTACAAAATGTTCATTCGTATATTATGAACCTATGTAGGAATATTTTTTCCTATAGTGTTCTATATCAAAATGTTCATAAACATAATATGTATAAACATATACATATATACATACATAAGTATACTGCTTTCAACGATTCGTTTTGTGGATAAAATGCGTTAACAAATAAGTAACCAGGAACAGTTGTGTTACCTTAAGTAAAAAAACCTTTAAACAGAACGCTCACAATTAAATGAACTAAAATAAGTGCATAAAATATAATCAGTCATATTCAAAAAATATATTCTATTAATTAATACGTAAATATGAGACAACAAAAAGGAGTAGGTACCGAAACAGAAAATATAGAAAATGTCATAGTGCTGGCAGCAATGAGGAAAAAAAAAACGACAGACGATTACCTAACGAAAAATCGATACTAAAATCGGAAATTTCTTAGTGCCAAGATCGACATCATCCAAAAACTTATCGAGAACAAAATTAAATATATTACTCACCATAATCGGTTTGGAATTAATTAAATTATTCGATGAAATATTATAATGTATGTACAAATGTTGAGAAATACAAAAAGAACTGAACTAACGAGAAAACCAATATGAAAAAGAACAACAAATTAGGAATACATATAAAAAAGTGATATTTTACAAGGTGACTATACTAACAATACTTGATTAAATGCCAAAAATGCGAAAAGTTGAATGAAAATCTAGATGGAAGACCTTCAACGGCTCGTACTAAATATGTAGGTTCTACAGTAAAGGCTAATAAAATCGTTCACAATATTCACTTTTCAAAATATTTGCTGAATGCTAGATAGTGTTGAACTGATAGGCACTTTTGGCTGAATGCTAGATATTGTTGAACTTATGAGACCATATAATATTTTCATATAGTACAAATTTTGATTGTACGGAGAACTATGAAAAAAACTTTTATATTATTTTAATTTTGAATTAGAGAATTTACTGTATTTAAGTGAGGCGATTTTCTCTATCATTTTATCCTTCTATTTAGGTGATTCGAATTTTGGTGTTCTGTTTTTAAACTAATGATACGTGTATAAAACATAATATATAGTACTATAAAATCGATGTTTTTTTGGAAGGGCACAAAATATGTACATAAATTTATGTATATATGTATGTATGTATGTATATAGACCATTATACACGTACTAAAATATTATTATATGAACACAGTAAAGTTATGGACTATTTGAACGGTTGGATAAATACAAAAAATTACTGATATGCTGATGCTGTTGACTCGCCTGTGTGGCATCGAAAACAACTTTGTGAGTTTTTCTTTATTTTATTTTTTTTTGCTTTTCTTTTATTTGCTCCTTTTTTCTACATTTTCTCTTACTGTTATATTTTCACAATCTCTTCTTTTTTCTTACTTTTTATTGTTTTAGATTTTTTTTGCCGTTTTTTATTTTCATGCTTACAGGGGGGAACACAAAAAATAAAAGGAGAAATAAAATGATAAAAAAACATCAGTTTCTTTTTTTTTATCTTCTCTGGGGTTTTAGGTTTTTTTTTTTTAATGCTTCAACATTATGTGATATAATCATCATTTATAGATTTTGTTGTATAAAACGTGATTACGTACGTAGTATGTATAAACACAATGTGTGCACACATATGCCCTCATACTTATATATATATATATATATTTTTTTTTTAAAAGCAAACGAATATAAATTCATACTAAACACTCTATTATACAATATATAAGAATTGTACATATAGGCACACACAATATCCGTCATATCATACGTTCATATTTATTATTTATACTCCACTTTGTGAATATTTGGTATTTTGAGCACCTACAGGAGTAACAAATAAAGAAAATAAAATTGTATAAAAGAAAAACAAAAAAAACATAACAAAAGAAACACAACGAATTTAAACGAATAAAAGAAAAGAAGAAAAAATAGAAAAAAAAAAAAAAGTTTTGGTAATTGCTTACAGGGGTCTTGTCGTGTATATTTCATGCTGTCTGTTTGCTTGTTTTAAATTGTTTGCCTGCCTGCTTGCCTGCCTGCCTGCCTACCTACCTACCTACCTACCTGTTTGCCAGACTGACTTAAATCTGATTTTTTTTCTTTTATTTAAACATTTTAGTTTGTAAAATTTTATATGCTTTTTTGTAGGATTACCAGATGTCAGGAATATAAAGATAAACAAAAATTAAGTAAAATATTATATACTTACATATGTATGTATGTGCTTCACCACGGAAAGGGAAGGATGAAATTTGATATTAATTTCAAAATACCTAATAGATACGCAAATGAAATTTTGATATAAATTGTCAATTCTGACAATTAAGAAATTAAAAAAGATTTTTTTGTAATAATTTTTTTTTACTTACCTACATTCATATATGTATATGTATGATGTATGTTTGTATATGTAAATGGATTGGATGTTAAGAATGGGATTTAAAAGTAAAAAATTTATTCATGTCAACAATAAGGTTTATTGTACCAATAAAATCACGAATGAAACCCTGATAATAAAACGAATTAAATTGAATTAATTGAAATTGAAATTTTTGCTTTTATTTCAACTACATATTTATTTATATACGTGCATATTTACAAATATTTCTTAATAAAACCTAATTTGAGATTAAAATTTTTATAAGGCAAACAAAATTATTTTCAAATATAATCTGGCAACATTTACATGAATAGTGTTTGGTGTAAATAATATTATTATTGTATTTGTTATATATTTCCCTTTTATATTATGTTATATTTCCATTTTCAAAATTACCTTTTTCTTTCTTCTAAATATTGAACCCAATCATAGTAATATAGAGTTTGGCAAAGTTTCTGTAATTTGAAATTTTATTAACATACAAGTTATAGACGAAGAAGAAGAAGAAAAACTTATATGTATAACAATGAAAATGCATTTTGAAACATTAAGCTGATGTTATAGTATGTCAAGTGATTAGATATAAAATTAAGTTAACACATACACTCACTCGTTGTTTATTATTCGATATATAGAGAAAATAAATTTCTTGTTTTTATTTCCCCTTCCTGTATATTATGCCAACAACTAGAGATTATAAACATATTATTTTTATCAGGGTGGAAATCAAAAAGAACGAACATAATTATTATGTCAGAAAAAATAAAAGAGGAAAAGAGAAATCAAATGAAATGTTTTTATTTTTTCTATTAACTACCAGATTACACTATAAACACACGCATACAAATTTTATTCTTATAAAATTATATGCATAAATGTGTAGATATATGCAATTGATAATTAAAGGAAAAGTGATTTTAATGAATACCCTACCACACCTGACGTTATACTTATGTTTTTAATGGTTTTTTATTCTATAATATACCAACTTTTCCAGTAATATGAAAATCGGAAATGAAGTTTTAAAATAATAGAAAAATGTATAACAGTTTTCATTAACAGTTAACAGAATACATATACATACATATATTTAATAAAATAAAGAATGGAATTTTAAAGAAATTTAAAATTGAATGTAATTTTCACACCTTTTTATAATAATATTGTGATTCAAAAATAAAATAAAAAAATAAGAGAGACCAAATCCCCATTATTAAATTGCTACTTGTATACAATCAAGAATTTATTTTTATTGTATTTCACCCCAATTTTTTTGCATTTCTATTTAAGCCCATGTATAATATTAGGTAATACATACAACTGTACATTTAATTGAGTATGATATTAACAAGAGTGGGTATTGACCCTTACTGATTATAGATAGATTATATATATATGCTGTGTTCCTTCCATATAGGATTATTTGTTATTGAAAGAAAATTGTTAACAAATTTAATTTTCAATTTAAATCTTTTATTAATGTAAATATTGTATAGATATAGAATATGAATAAGATTTTGCACATAACGTTGTATAATATTGTATATATGTATGTCTGTATACAAACAAAATACATAATTCCGATTACGTGTGTGCAATTATGCATTCGTAACGGTTGGCTTAACGCAATTACAACAAATCTTCTATTTTTCTTTCATTTTTAGCAGCAATTGTCACACGGATTTATTCTTTTATTTTTCTCCCCTTAAATGTCATTACATACTCGTATTATATAAAACGATTATATATACAATGTATTCCATATTTTATCTGCTACTGAAAATTACTGAAAATACCCCTAGTATTCTCTGTTTTCTGAAAATTTAGAAGAATATGAAATACATGGTATATTTTATAATAAGTTAGCAGTATATAGTATATTAGTATTTCATGGTTATGTGTAAGACAAAAAGGTCTAAATAAAGTATATGAATATTGGAAAAATATAATACATTAATTAAGCCTTTCATTTTGTGTTTTATGCCTCACATATTTTGTGATCTCATATATATATATAGTTCAATAACATAATTGAATTTATTTACCCTTTTAAAATTATTTTTTACTTTAATGAAAAAATTTTTAATTTGTAATAGATCGATAAAAGAACTTACATATATGTTACATACTTGCAGATATTAAGTTGAATTGCTTGTATGTATGGGAGCAAATAAATGTTGTTCGATCGTATTCTAAAAGTTATTTTATATGTTGATTTAAGTGTAAGCAATATAACACTTTTATATTAAAAATAGTACTTCAAAAATACTATGTTCTATAAATAATTATTCTTTAAATAATTTGTAAGCTGCTTACATTTGATATACACTAAATAGAATGCCCCTTGGACTCTTCATTCGATTTTGCTATTATCCATCCTCGAAATTCGACTTAGATTAGGTCATCCGATTTCTAATCACAGTCATTTATAATTTTTTTTTTTTTCAAAATCTCTGTGCACATTGAACTTTTATCAAATCAAGTTAATTCTATATACAAGATATCAAAAATATAATATATAAAATATGTGCATGATATTGTGCACGTTATAAGTGTTATATATAAATAATTGCCTTCTATATTTGTTGTCACTCATATTTAATCAGTGCGAATTTCGAATTGACTATGTAAAAAATAAAAGCTTTAATAACCTTTGTCCTCTGATTCTTATTGATGTTATATTTTATAACAAAGAAAAATAAAAATGAAATATTAATTACAAAAAAAAAATATAATTATATTAATTATAAATTCTGAAAACTGAGATGATTTGCGGATCAAGATTAAATTTTAATTAACATTTTTAAAAATCTATGGAATTCCTGTGTTTGTATATTACTCGTAAATAATAAGATTAACAATTATCATTTAACTAATCGTTTAACAACTATTATACATATATATATATATATATATATATAACAAATAATTATAATAATAATCCAATTAATATTATTAATAATTAAGGGTTTTGAATATAAAAATTTTAGTATCTATGACATATAAAATATTTGAATAGAAAAATTAGTGAATAATCATTGTGTCCGCATAATAATTAACTTTGACCTATGGTACTTAATACAAAATGAAAGTAAAAGTTCATTTGCAATAAATTAAAAATAGAACAAAATATAAATTTTTTTATATATGTACATTTATTCGTATATAAAAAGTTATAAGCTATTCATAAGTTTGAAAATTTATTTTACGATATTAAAAGCTTACGAAATCTTATCGTAAATATTTTTTACGATATTAAAATAATCTCGTTTTGTAATTTAAATGAAATAGAATCAAGTTATTATAATTGAAATTTCTTAGTGAAAATAATCTAACTTCGAAAAAATTTGAAAAAAATTCGAACAAAATAGATATACAGTCAAGATAGTTGAGAATTAAGATAGTTTGAGTCATTTACTGATTTTGAATTTAAATTAAAATTGATATAATAGAAATTTTTTAACAATTTTAAATTACATAAACTTCAGAAATAGTAAGTCGAATATATTCTTGCCGAAAAACAATAAGAAATGAGGAACTCTGGATAATAACAAGTGAGGAATCTAATAATACAGACCTAATAATACAGGCAAATACAGACTCGTAAATAATGAGTCTGTATAACTGGCGGAAATGAGTTAAGTAGTCCAAAAAGTTCAAGAATATCCGGACAACCCATTTGTACTCCGTTATGTAAATAAATATAAGATCGAGCTTATCACGGAACAAGCAAATAGAAATATAGAACAAAATAGAGTTGTAATGTGAGAGAACTACGAAAAAAAATGTTGTTTTTCATTCACAAATCGATTTCTAGATTTATTTCTTTAGGATGTTATTATCCAAAAAGTATGCAATAATAGAATATACTGTTTAGGGAAAATGTGACACTTTATAAATTCCAAATTGGTTTAATTTAAATTTATTTCTTTTTATACCCGTGCGAACATATATATTCGAATGGTATATTTAATTTGCCTTACCGTTTGTAACGCTAAGAAATAATGCTCTGACATATAGACTCAAGTGTATGTTTTTGATTAGCGTCGAATTCTAAGTCGATTTAACTATCCGTCCGTCCCAACGATAACTCAAAACTAATTGAGATAAGTTTATCAAAATTTCACAAATATTTTATTATAGTAAATACCAGAACCTTATTTAAATTGGATATGATCGGGCTTACTGGTTTGAGTAGCCGCCATACAACTTCAAAATTTATTTGGCTATATCTCAGAAACTGTTAAACCTGTGATATTGAAATTTCGCATAAGTAAATATATTAGTAGGACCAATGTGTTTGTTAAAAGTCGTTGAAATTTCTTGGCTCCTTCTGGTAGCAGCCATACAATTTCAATAGTAGTTTGACCATATCTTAGAAAATATTGAATACACAGTACTGAAATTTTGCATAAATTAATATCAGAATACGACAACTTAAAGTAATAGTCTGTTCCATAGTCAACTATGCAATATTTATTCGCATATACGATAACAAACTCGTACAGGTATCACAGAGTTGTCATGATCAACTCTATTTTTTTTTCGTTTAATTTATATTATAGAAAATTTTTAATTTAAATGAAAAAATATAAACTTTACCACCTTGAAATATAGCTATATGTATATTTATAATAAAATTATAACACTTAATTGTTGAAACATCTTTTACTTATTTAAATTTTTTAAAAGAAAATTACGAAAAAAAAAACGAAAAAAGGAGAAAGAAAAATCATCCTTTTTCACATCTTTAATTATTAATCTTTTTTTTTCTTTTCCGTTTTTATTATTATTTTTCCTTTTTTTATTTTAAATGTCCTTTATACAATTTTATGCGGTAAAAAATATTACAAGTTATACCATCACCTTTTATCATAAAATATCATTCATTAGTTAAGAAATTAATCTTCTCTCTTTTATTTAAAAGAAGCCACGTGTCTTAAATTCAATTTAATTAAAATAATTAAGAATGAACAATAAGAATGAAAACAAACGACAAAATGAAAATAACAAGAGAAAATAAAAATAAATAAAGAGAACGTCAGCCCCAACAATATTATTGCACACACATCATAATAATATGCTCTTTTTTTTAAAAAAAAAAGGGAGAAAATGAACAAAAACAAAAAGAAATAGTGAGAAAAATAAAAACATACAAACAAGAAATATGTAAGTACACCTTGTCATAAAATATTAGGTAAATTATGGTGCTCTTTCTCTAGTATAATTGTACTATGTAAATGCTATTTTAAGAATTAATGTTATATGTATATGAAAAGGTAACCAACCCCAAAAATAAAAAGAAAATTAAATATTTAATGTTAAAGAAGGCAAAGTAAAAAAAAAAAGAACAGGAAAAATTTATTCCTTTTTAGTCCTTATTCCTTTTTAATATTAAATAACTTTTTAAAAAGTCTCCTTTTCGATTTCTTCTACTTCTTTAATATAATTTTAAATGGTAGTGCGGAGCATAAGTTAGTACATACATACACAATACACCTGTTATAATGTTTTCTTCTCTCATCAAATTTAAAATTTGCTCTTTCATTTCTTTTTATACTGTTATTACCAGTGTTCCCACTCGGTAGAAACAAAATGTATACGATTTCGAGAAAAAAAATGTATACAAAACGTATCCAGCCCCATAAAATAGAATTATTATACTATATAGGTCGTGTTGTTTAATACAAATTAACTCATAATTAATATTAATTCGTTTTATTCAAAAAGTTGAGTTTTATTTTTTTGTAATAAATTCTTTAAGAAATCACATACAACTTCTATTACATTTTTAATGTAAAAGCTTGTGGTCAGAAGATACATTATGTTCTGTAGTTGTAGAACTATGTGCGGTAAAGACGAATTAATCGTGAAAACCGAATAAAATTTTAAAAAATATACAACCAATTCATTTTCTATTAGACTTAGCTTACACCAAAATATTAGCTGGTATGTTCTTATCTAAACGTTCCAGATTTAAATACAGATAAAGGTAGTATACTCATTTAATAAAATATCTTTCTTATTTTCTTCTAATAAATTTACAAATCTGCTTAGAAAAGCCAGCAAATAACATTTTTTTAAAGATAAAGTAATTTCGCGATTTCATATTAGCAGCATTTTAACAGTTTTGTAATATTTATTTAGTGTTTAAGAAAATTTAGCATAATTTATCATCATATTTCAGCAAAATTTTCAAATGTAGCCAATTTCGGCATTTTTTGAGTATATTTGTATCCAAGCTAAATTTAAAGCAAAAAATTATCCAAATGAATACAATTGTAATCAAGTGGGAACGCTGATTATGATTTTTTGTCTTCTCTCGTCTCTCTTCGTTCATGTTAATAATATTCTCTCGTTCAGTTTTAATTCCTTAAAAATTTTGTTCCTTATTTTAGAGACTTGTATGGTACCGTTCCTCCATATTTCATTGCCTTCAATTCATATTGTATATTAAGTATAAGATTATTTTATTCATTTTATAAAATTATTATAAAAAGAAGAAATGATCTTTTACTACATTTTAACAGTGTCACAGTTCTACTCTTCTCTGTCATATTGTAATTTCTATATGTATGTATATATATTGAAAAAGGCACAATGTTATTATTATTATAAAGATAGAATGTTGACTTGGTTTCAAGAATGAAACTTCAGTTTTATTAGAAGTGAGTTAAGAGTCTTTTTTTTTTTTGTAATTTTTCTTGTTGGTTGCTTTAAGTTTTGAATGAGTTCCTGGCTCTAATTAAATTTATCAAGTTTTTCACAAATCAAAAATTAACCACTCTTTTTTTTTTGTTTTTTTTTTTATTATTATAATAACATTTTCATGTTTCATCGTTCGTTGTTCTGCTCTAGTGTTCTGTTCAACGGTGTGCTGTAAGATCTTATTAAAAGAGTGAGTTTTTTTTTTCTTTTTGGTTCTGTGCGCTCCTTTATTTTTTTATTTTGTTGCTTTTATATGGGTTTCTTGATGATTATTATAATTCTTTTTTTTTCTCTGTGTATTAAAGGAACTTGTAAGAGTATAGGGAAGAAGAGGAAGAAGGAGAAGATGAAGAAAAGCCTTGAAGGGTGTTAAAATTTTATTCATTTTTTTTTTTTTTAATTTTCGCTTGCCTTGTGTTATTTAACGTTTTGTTTCGCTTTTCTTGCCTTTATAATTAATTGCGCTCCGCTCAATTTTTCCCTTTTATTTATTTTAATTTTTTTTCTTTATTCTGTTTTTGTTATTCTTAAAATAAAGCGACCTTTCCTTTTCTTGTTGTATGTTTTGTTTTTGATTTTTTTTTTGCATCTTTGCTATCCGACACTGCCATCATTATTAGATTTGTTTGTGTCGTTGTTATTTTGTCGTCGCCTGAGTAGTCATCATATTTTTTTTTTCCGTTTTCTTCGTTTGTGCTTGAATTTTTTTCTTCTATAGTCTTCAGTTCTTCACTTTTCTTATTTCTTTTATTACTTAATAAATTAAAGGAAACTCTTGATGAGTTACTGAAGTAATGCTAAAGTCAAATTCACAAAAACAGAAAAAAAAATGAGAAATGAAACAAAAAAAAAAAATAAGTTGTTTAATTTTTACTTGGTTCCTTTTTCCCTTTAATTTAAGCAAAAATAACAAAATACAAGAAATGCAGAACCCCAGGTCCCAAAATAAAAACAAGAAAATTAATAGAGAAAAAAAAGGAACAAATCCATTAAAAAAGGTCGCTTCTTTTAACATCAATTTTAGGCCTTTTTCGCTTTCTTAATGAGAAAAATTGGTGAAAAACAACAAGCAAAAAAAAAATTAAAATGAAAATTAAAAAACCCACGACCCGTTTTTTTTTTTTTGTTGGTTCATATAACAAGTATACATGCAATATGCACAATTACACGTACATAAGAAAAAAATTAGAGGGAACGAAACAAAAAATAAAAAAAAAATAAAACGGTTGATTTCATTTTTTTTCCTCTTCTTCTACTCTCATTTTTTAAAAACTTTTTTAATAATTCGAGGGTGTTAAGGATATGCCAACCAAAAATTATAAACAAGAAATGTAATAAAAAAAAAAATTATAAAAGGAAAAGAAAATTTTGGTTTCACAATTAATTTTCAAAATGTTCGAGATGGGAAAAAGAAAATGAAATTCAAAAGGAGTAGGAGAAAAAAAAAATCTTGTATTTAAATTTATTTTAAATCAGTTTCCGAAAAAAAAAAAAAATCAGCATTTTCGAGAAAAATAAATAAACCCTAAAATTATCCTTAACATCGTAGATAGGGGGGGCAGGGTAGGACTCAATATCAAGAAATACCAAAAATAAATATTTTTAAAAATAAAGAACAAGTGCAAAAACAAGTGTTTAAAAATTTCACAGTTTGTTAAGGTTGATTTATTTTTTAACTGACATCTACAGTGGAATGTGCTTATTTAATAAATAAGATTTTTTTTTAAGCCCCTTGTACTATAAATGTGTAATGTCTTTTACAGGAAATAATATAACAAAAATACATTTGCTATAAAATAATCGAGAGCAATTAACATTAAAAGATGACTGAGTTTCAATAAAGTTTTTTTGTGAATTAACAGGGCGTGAAATACTAAAATTTCATATAAAATCAAAATGGAAGTTTTATCTTCTCATATATGAATAAAAAATTCTCGAATTTAAAGTAAGTAAGAGAGGGGTGCTCCACCTGTACACCCACGCAAAGCCATGCACTAGGCCAACAGAAAAAGGCCCATCGGGAACCCGCAAAAACCCAACACCCAATAACCCCCATGCAGTTCGACACACAAAACCCCCTATCCAAACCAGCCAACCTCCCTGGCGAAGTTCAAGAGCCACGCAAGAGACACTCCGGAAAGGTCCCCAAGGGCATCGTAAAAATAAGCCACCAAGATATTCTCTTCCACATCAGAAACAGACAGGCACAGAGGACAAGCTCTACATCCTCTACCTCCGCCACATCCCGACATCCACGACATACATCCGTCATAGCAATGCCAAGCCTCCTGGCCATTTTCCCCAAAAGGCAATGCCCCATCAGGACCCCCACCAGTGTGCTGACATTAGCCCTATTATATCTCAACAGCATCCTCGTTCTATAAATTATACATACAATCAATAAAAGTCTATAATTCTTAACTTTTATTATAGCTTTGCATATATTCAATTGAAAAATCTTGAAATTATTGAGAAAATTGTAAGCTTGAATCAAATAATATAGTTTATACATCAAAACGAACATACAATTAACTTTAATGTATCTCGATATGAGGTAAATAACACACCTGTAATTACAAAAAATTAAATTTTAAATTTTATATGCATTTAAAACATTTATCTGACCTTGAAATCCTTAATATCCTTAAAATATCCTTAATATTATTCGTATATAGATTCAAGTATGCAACTGCACTAATATAATTGCAAAAATGAACGGAGGAATCACTGAAATTTTGAATTTTAATTTATGTGTAGCAGGAAATCTGTTTGTAAATTTCATTCGTATTCTCAAACACGAGGGAAATTATGACAAAGCACGTGGTGTATGAATGCGTGGCATGAATACTGTAAAAGAAGTTGTCCAGTTTTCCAAAGTTTTGTAATATTAAAGAAAAATTCAACGTTTCACCAATATTATTGCAAAATAAAGATGCTATCCAAAAATTCTTCTAAAAATCATCGCAATTTAATCTGAAATTTAGATCTAAATTAAAACCTTAAGGTTTTGTAATTAAAAACCGCGATTATTTCTATTAAAACTAAAAGAAAAAAGACCATTTTTTTTATTTTCCTACACTCCATAACTTTAAACTTTCCTCAAAATTATTAAACAATCAGATTAAGAGTAACGATTAAGTAAAGTAGCATGAAAAATAAATAGGAAATTTTTATATCAAATCTAGGACGTCATTAAAAAAAAAGACCAAAACTAAGAGAAAAAAAAAACAAAAAGCATCTCTTCCTACTCACCGCTTAATTTCGTTTTATTTTCGTGTTGAAGATTTTTTTTTTTTTTTTATGTTAAAAAAATGAAATGGGGTTGTCATTTTATTTTCATCTTATATTCTATATTTAGTTAAGGATGTGGAGATATTTTTAACACAGTTTCAATCTTTAAAATTTTTTTCTAAATTTTTTTTCGTTGGAAGAGAAATTCTGACAGTAGAAGAGAAAAAAAAAACGGTTATTTCTGGCTTTCTTTCTGTCATGTTTAACTGAGCTCCGCACAGGTTTTGTTTTTCTTCTATTTTGATTTTTATTATTTAAATATATTTTTTTTTTCATTCTTTTATCTCCAACATAATCATCATCATCATCATCATCAACCCTATCATTATCATCATCAACTATAGAGAAATTCTATCGTCGATTAGTCTTTGTTAGAGACAAAAAAAAAAATGGTTTCTTTTTTCACTTTTTTTTTTTTCACCAAAAACAAATAAACAACAAAACAAACAGGAAAAAGAAATGAAAACAGAAAAGATCCTTAACTTTGATAAGAAAAGATGAAAAGGACTGAACCCATCATTGCTTCTAAATATTTGCTAATATCTTAACACACTCAACATTCATAGGGATATCGGTATAACATTACGCGGTATGTTAGAATGTGTTCAGTATAACGTGATAAACTTTCTAATATCCTTTTTTTATATAATAAATAAGGATAATAATAAAATATACATATATATATATATATATATATATATATATATAGATATCTCTTCTTCCTTTCTTTCTTTCTTTGGTCCTCGTATCGGGGTCGGTTTTTGTTAAGTATTCAATAACAAGAATTGAAAAAAAGAAAAATTACCAAGCTAAATATAACACAGGAAAAAAACAAGAACAAGAACAACAAGAACAAAGTTAAACAAGAAATTTTATATCGTCATTTCTCCTTCATTTCCTTCATTTTATTTATGTTTATGATAATTTTTTCTTATCCTTTTGTGTTTCATTCTTGTTCACCATGTTTGTTCTCCCTCACAAAAATTAACACAAAAAAAGCATAACTGTTGGCTGCATACTTTGTATATTAATTTAAATTGGCGCTACGTTGTTTTTTTTTTTACATTTTTTTCTTCTTATATTCTCGTTGGGATGTAGTACCACAGATTTTGGATTATAAAAATAATTCACTATTTTTTTTTTCTTCACTTTACTTATTCGCTCTCGGTTCTTTTTCATTCCTCTGCTGTGTTGATATTTGACCTCTCATTTAAACACAAAAAAAAGAAAAACAAAACAACCACTCTTCATCCTTGGGTTTTTCGTTACCATGCCATTAGGTGGAAATTATATAAAATGGAAAAAAAGAGAGAAAACAAAAATACGATAAAATCATTTTGGATTACACAAAAAAAAAAACCCGAATAAATAATAAGGGTAAAGAACAAAAAAAATGAAGATTTTAAGAAAATAAATTTCTCCTTGTCCTACAAATATTGGATATAGAGACAGATTTGAAAGAGATTTGCCGTTTATTATTCCGTTATTATAAAGGAAATTTAATCTACTACACAATTTTAAAAATTAAATGTAAGTGATTTGATAATTAAATGAAATTTAAGTGTTGCCGTTTGTTTAACTCTATCGTTTAGAGAAAATGTATTTTATAAGATAATGAGTAAAATCATTTTACTAAAATCTCCGTTTTAAATTTAAGTGAGTAAAATGAGTAATTGAGTAATAATGAGTAACAAATACTTAATTCTGTAATGAGTAAAAGTTTTAAAATTTCTATCTATACCATACGCGTATAATACTCAATTTATAGTGATTATTTTTGGGTGCTATTAGTATAAAATGAGGAGAAAATAAGAGAAAAAATTTAATTGACATTAAATATTAGAATTTATCGAATACCACAATGTAGTTGTATAGTATAATTAGAAAATTTAAAATGTCAAATTTTTAAGGATAACGGAATCGAATTACTGTAAATTTCATTTTCCTCGCGTAGTAAAAATCTTATTAAAGTCGTATTTAATATAGTTTTAAGTCGTAGTAAATGCCATTAAATTTTACATAATTTTAATTTTCTATTCTCTCTTGTAAAAAATCACTAAATTCTTCCCCTTTCTCTCGTAAAGGGTAAACTTCAACTATAATTCAAACAATATTTTTGAAATGTTGACATTAAATACTAAAATTTTTTAAGTAAATTTTTACACAATCAAATGTACAACTATTAAAAAAATTAAATATAACTTGTTTACGACAAAGCACTGATTCATTCTGCTTAAAATAATTTAAATTATAACTCGAATACAGAACTGACTTTCCTGCTTTTGAGATCGAATTAATAGAAAAACTCTTTAACAATAAATTGTACATTAATTTATAGGGTTTTTACACACAACAATTTGAACTCAAAACAATCTCACTATTTTACATGACATTAAGAAACTTGAGGCATTATCAGACTATATATACCAGAAAATATCAGACGCACTATAAAAATTCAGAAGAGAAAAACAAAATTATGATGAAAAGAAAAAAAAATTGATTTTAAATGAAAAAATACGAAAATAATAAGAACAAAAAAATATTCTCAAATTTATGAAAGAAATCCCTTTGAGGATATTTAATTTTTGCTGCCTTTCTGGGCTCTCCTCCTCATATATTTTTTTTTCATTATTTTTCATTTTTAATTTATCCTTTTCTTTTCTCCGTCATTTCTCATTTCATTTTAAAATAATTTTTTCTTTCCTGTGCTTTATTTTTTTTTTTTTTCATTTATACCATCTTTTTCTTCTGTTTTCTGTCTTTCTTTCTTTCTTTTATATTATACAATTTTTTTGCCTTTTCAATGTTAATATCCTGAAATATTCAGAATTTATTTTAAAGTATAGACACAAAATATAATATAGAGTAAGAAATATAGATGGCGATATTGTTGTTTTTATTAATATGCCTGCTTCTCTGCTAGTGCTCGGCTAGTTGCTGCCAATGATATAATGATACTTTGCTGTTGATATTTTGATTATGATAAATAAATGATATTGATGATGATGATGATGATGGTATATATAATATGATGATGATTATTAAACTCTCAAGAGATTTTTATTTGTTTTTAAAGTATAAGTAGAACTGCATTTAAAAATTTAAAAGTCTTTGAAAAACAGAAATCCTTAAAGGTAAATTTTTCAAGTATCTACATACTATATATGTATATTTTATATATATATATATATATATATATATATATATATATATTTATTATAATATGAGTAGGTAAAATGAATCATTAATTGAATTTTAAAATCCTTTTTACGCCTAGAGATTTGATTTATTTATTTTTTTATTTCTCTTTATTTCTCCTTGTGTTTCTTTTCATATTTTTGAATAATTACACATATATATGATATATATAATATATATGATATATATATAATATATATGATATATATAGATATTCTTGCTTTTGTACTCTTTTGAGTGGCTGGATATTTTTTAAATGAACAATATTCAAATATAATGTATATATATAAGCGTATATCAGTTGTAATATACGATATTGAATATGATAAAGTACAATATAAAGGATGCAGAAGTGTATTTAAAATTATATATATATATATATATATATATATATTTATATATATATATATATATATATATATATATATATATATTATATACTCCGACTGATTTAGTATTATTATAAAAGAGGAACAACAAAAAAACAAAAACAATAAATATAAGAAAAATTTTAAGATGAAGATGATGATGAGGTAACAGAACATAAACATATAGGCAGAAACACACAAAAACCGAAAAGCAACATAAAACCCAATCTAAATCATATATATAACTCTAATTTGTTGAATGCGGCATGTTCCCCTTCTTTTTTTTTTAAATAACTTTTATAATGTGAACATTAAAAAATAAAAACAATAAGAAAAGTAGTAAGAACAAGAAATGAACAGAGCAGAGGCAGAGATTTTTTCATTTTCATTTCTTCTGACCGACCGTATTGTATACAATAAGAGAGATACTGTAATGGTATCAAATTTCGAATGACGAGTTTTTGATAGTGTAATAAAGTGTCAATAAACTCAATCAACGGTGTGCCGATCTGTCAGTTTGTATGTGCACGCTTGTATTTCAAGTTCTATACTGAACCGATTTGAAACCAATTGAAATTTTATATATAATTTTATTTTGGCTACTATACGGATTGATCAATTTTTGGGATATGTCGGATCACTAGATCTGGACCCTTTTCCGGACCGATTTTACATCTTTGCACATATAAAGAGAAATAATTATATAATTTCCTATTTTTTTTATTATGTTAAATCAATTAATCTATATACAATTTTGTTTAGAAATATCAGACCTCGGAAAGCGAATTAGGGGCCGATTTTAAATTTTCACCAATATCTACGAAACTAATTTGTTGAATTTTTTGATTTGAGCTATGGATGTTGCCTAAATTAACTGGTGAGCTTTTCAGAGAATTCGAATGGCACAAAGCTAAACTCTACTAAGAGCCAAATTTACATTTTTCTAAGTATGTTAATTAAAAATTTACTAATTTCCTTAACTTTTTCGTTAAACCAAACAATATACACATTGCGGTCGGTTATGTGCTGACCACATCAGATTTTTTTTTTTTTTAATTTTGTTATATTTTTAAAGAGTATATAAGAATTGAATGAAAATAAAAAAAAAAACCCTTTTCTCTTTCCCTGTTTTTTTTTAATTATATTATACTTATATAAGAGAGCAAGAACATACCATTTAATTGTATCGGATTACATTTTAAGTAACGCGAAGTAAAAAGAGATAATGAATACATATAATTTTATTTAATAAAGAAAAAGAAAAAAATATACCCGAAATAAAAAGTACTTTACGTTACTTACATATTTAAAGGAAACGAATACAAAATTATAATATAAATGGGGGAATTTTTATAGTTTATATATAAGAGTAAAGTGAGATGATTTTTCAACTGATATACATACATACATAATATTAAATACTTACTATTATATTATTATTATATTAAGAAATGAACAAAGATGTACTAGCTGATTGTGTGTATGATGATGATAAGTGTTCGAAATATTAAAAATTACGAGGGGGTAAAAAAAAATAAGCAGGCATTATTAAAGTTCTTCTCTTAATTTTATATACATGCTTAACATATATATGTATGTACATTCTTATAATATTTAAGAAATTAATATCGTTGGAAGATGGTTCGGTTGATATTAACCAATTACAAGGGAATTAAAATTAAAAATGTTATTTTTATTTGTTTGAAATGAATTAAAATGAATCAGAGAAAGAGCAGAAAAAAAGCAGAACAAAAAAATTATAATTGAAGGGAATAAAAATATTAAAAAACAAAAATAGAAAGTAAAAGTAAAGGGACCGAAAGAAAAATTAAAAAGAAAAATATGTACTTACTTAATTGAAGGTTCAAAAATAAAAACAAAATATTTTTAGATATTGTGTGTTTGTATGATTGTTTGCTTGTATCTTTGGGTTCTATACAATATTTTTAATATTAGGGTTAAAAAATTCGAATAAAATTTTTCTTTCTTGTTACTCTTACAATTTCATTCGTAAGCATATACCAAAATTTTTTATTTAAATATTTTTGGTTTCTGTTTGGTTTTTATTTGGGTCTTTTACGACAAAAAAAAAAAATTCGTTCGATTTGTTATTTACACTTTTATCTTCCCTTCCTCTTCGTTTTTGTTTTTTTTTTTGGGTGAAATGAATATGAAAATTGTTTATTTTATAAAGTCTAAAACAAAAATTTTCCTATAATATAAAATTTACAAATTAAATTTTAGAATTTTGTTTCAATTGTAATCAACTCATTAGACTCTAAAATAAATGGAAGAGAAGTAAAAATGTTTCAATCGGTATAAACCGATCGAATTACACCCTGCATTCTTTGACAATAACTCAAAAATTTGTTTTTTAAATATCTAGAATTAGCTGTCATTGTTGCATGCATCAATATATTCGAAAATATCAAATCATACTATAGAAACTTCACGGATATAACTGACCAATAATTGAATATAAAACTGCCAAGTTTAATCAGCCTGACTTGATTATTTCTTTGAATATTTTAAATTAGGTTTTTTTGAGTTGTATGTGGCAGGTACTCGAACCAGTGGAAATTCATATTATTAATTCAGTAAATGGACATACCTTTGCGAAATTCGATATTAATATTTCTATTAATTTTTGAAATATTTCCAAAAAAAAAAACTCTTTGAATTGTATAGCAGGTACTTGTATCTGATGTCCGAATTGGTCAAATTGCGCAATAGCAGCCATCGATGGCAGAAAAGAAATAAACTTTTAAAAGTTTTAGTGTCGATTGCATTATTCGTTTTTGTGTTATTGTGTGATCGAATGGACGGACACGCCTAAATCAATGCAGAATTTTACGCTGACCAAGAATTATATATATTATGTCCATACAAGAGACGACACCTTGAAGTGCAGGTTATAAAATCCATACCAAATTAAATATACCCTTTAGGAAGGTGCAGGGTATAAAAAACCAAAAAAAAAGAAAATATTATACAAAAACCGAAACAAAAAAAAAATCTGTTTCCGGGTTCAATTTTTTTACTTAGTATAGCCATTTATGTATAAATATGTATCCGTGTATAAATTGTATATAATACCGGCAATAAAAATCTAAAATTAATGAGGTCTATATAAATTCAATACCGATCATAAATTTAATTGTAAAGAGTATTTTTTGCTCTTTGATTTCATTTGGTTTTTCGCTCTTGACTCTCACATTTTAGAATCTATGCCAGCTACTTATGTAAACATAATACTTTAAAAGATAATTTTATTGAAGATATTGGGAAATTAAAGAATTAAAAAAAAAGAAAAAAAAAACAATAATAGATGAAAATTTTTTAAATACCAAAATGTCTCTTTTTCCTTTTCAATTAGATTTTAAAAATTATAAAAGAATTTATTCAACTACTTAAAAGAAATCAGTCTCCAATTTTCATTGGAATTTGAGAAATTTTCGAAATGAAACAAAAAAAAAACAATAATAAAAATATTTTATTATTAGGGAGGAGGGTGAATGTTTTTCTATAGCGATAAAAGCGAAAGAATACAACAATTATACAAAAAAAGGAGGAAAAAAAATATTTCAATTATTTGGTGTACAGATTTATTTAGACTTACACACATACGAAATTCTTTATCCTATGACGATGACATCAAAAAAATGTTTTTCTTATTCGTTTTTCATTTTTTTTTTTTTTTGGCTTTTCAGAAATACACATAAATATTTAAAATGAACACAAATTACAATATGACATTGAGGGTGTAATAAATCTAATGGAGTGTGTTAAATATGAATGGCAACAAGAAGGCCATATATACATACATATAAACAAAAAGACACATGTAATATAAATTAAGTGTTATTTGAACATTAAAGAGTTGGGATTCGTAATATGTGCATATGTACATGAAATTTCGAATAAATTAATTTTAAAGGCATAGTGGATTTTATTCAGAATTAAAATTTTTCCTCTCAATTTAATTAATTTGGATGTATATATGATAGCGAACCCGTATTTCCCATATAAATTTCAATATATCGGACTAAAAGCCAGTTGAAAAAAGATTGATGGCTTTAGTACATACAGCGGGACCTCTATAATCCAAAGTCGCACAGGAACGTTCAAATACTTCGAATTATATGATGAAAAAAAAACTATGCGCTAATGATCAAGGGAACTCATATATGGCTTCAAGGTAAGGAAATTTTCGAGTTATAGAAGTTCAAGTTATGGAGGCTCCATTGTATATATTTAAATGTATAAGCCTTTCTCGGACCTATTTACCAAAAAAAAAAAGTTAAAAAAAAATTTTGCTCTTAACCATATTTTTTTTCCTCGCATGCAAAATCTGCAATGTCCAGTAAAAAGAACAAGCATACTTTCAACCTGTTTCCCTACTACTGTCTAACCGGTTACATATTACTGCATGCCATAATACAGGGTAGGAGCCAGCCTATTGTTCAGTAATAACAGTTTTTAACAGCCATTAAAGTTGTAGTTATTAAAATTCAGCACACAGATATTTTCATCAATATTTAATTGAGTGTTACCATATGATTCGGAAAAAGAGTTTATGAACGTACACGTGCATGTATGCACATATGTATATTCAAAAAAAAATTAGAATTTATTTTCGAAAAGTAAAATCAATTTTAATTGTCCTCTAAATTTTCCCCTTCCTTTCTACTTTAATTTTTTTTACAATATTTATAATCAAAATCATAAAATGAAATTCACACCTGAAATAAGGTAAAAATTTTATTCATATACATAGTATTATTAAAAACCTGAATAATATTATAATGACTTGCAGGATTTTAAGAAAGAAAAATAAAATAACAATAAAAACAATCTCTTATTAACATAATAATTGTTAGTGCAGGTGTGTGTTTGAATACGACAATGTTGCAATAGTGAATTACAGAAGCTTAGTTGTATACCTTGAGGCATAGCTAGTTGTTTTGTTAGTACATACAACGTGACATAAATATTCATGCATTTTAAATAACACCTACAGATTTTTTTTGTTAAAATATCGTTAAGCACTTATTAAAATTCAACGAAATATTATATGAAAAAATTTAAATAGAAAAACCTTTTAAACCTTATAATCGTGGTAACGATTATAGCGTGTTAAAAATAAAATTAAAATAAAAGGTTATTTCTGGGGTAAAAACAGATTTTGTATACATACTTACGTTCAATATGTTTAATATACAATGTGTATGTAGATTTAGTTGAATACAAGTGATTCCGAATAAGAAAACAGATAGTTAGTGTTTTTCAAAATTTATAAAATCTCAATAATATGAGCTACTTTATTCTAACTCGAACATTCTTTTTATCGATCTTAAAGGCCATTTTATGTTAACTCAATTAGATCCCTCTGAATTCTAATAATATTCGTAAACTTTTTTTTTGTCGTATTGAAATTCATTTCTAACTTGTTAGATTAATTTAGTTACAAAACTGTCACTGTATATTGTAAAAACTATATGACAGTTTGTTTGTCATAAACAATGAAAAATGAAATCTTCATCAGGATTATCCTGTTGACTGAAGTTAAAAAATCTATGTTTAGTGTTCGATGTAATTATATATTATAAGAAACGGTAAAAGTAGCAAAGGCCTTTAAATGATCACTAAATTCCTGTTTGAAAAATGATTTTATATAAATTAAAAACGGGAGCGGGCCCGGAACTGAACCTTGAAGTAAACCCAAATTAATATTTTTATAATCACTGTACAAATCTTCAATTCTAACATATTGTATTCTGTCACTTAAATAGGAAATGAACTAATCAAAAATTAGCAATGTAGTCATACAATGTTCTATAATTTCAAAGTCAAAAACACTATTTTTACAATTTTCTATAGAAGTTTTGTTCGAACCAGCGAAAATATCGATATTTTCAAGGTATATTTGAAGTATATCTTGCGCAAATCTTGAAAATCGATGGGTAAACCTTCCTGATCAATAAACATTTTGATACTAGTTTGCGTTATCCCCTCGTAGCAGAAATTATCTTGATCATAAAAGTATGCAAGAAATATTCTTACATTGTCGTATATTCTGTAATCTCTATATTGTTGTTTTTATTACCATTAGTATTAATATTGTTATTGACATTACTATATTCATTACAACCTTTGATATTATTTATTGCAATTATAGTAACGATATTATTTGAAACTGACGATATTAATAATATTAAAATCAGTTGTCTCTGGCTCATTATATTTTTCTTTAATTATATTGTAGCCACATCACTTTTTTGTTCCTTTATAGTTGGTACATATTGTAGAAATGCCAGCAAGAAATATTTATTTTGGAGACAAATTGGCAAAATTTTCTTCGTTTTTACACTGATCCGACTTGTGATTAAAACCTTTACGTTCCCAGCAAATTGAAATTTTTTCATGTGCTATGAATTTTGAGAAAGCGTCCTTGTCAATGTCAATTACCGTATTATATTTTTCCTCCTTGTAGATAATGCCATAGTTGTAGGTTCTTGCGAATTTCAATATTTTGTACATTAAAAATTTAAGAAAAATTAATTATCCAAATTAAGATTCAAATTTTTGATTAAAAGCAAACGGTACCTATACTTACATATTATATTCAGAATTTTTAAAGTTTTAATTTTTATTTCGAATTTAAATTTAATACTGCTCTTTAATCTCTTAATTGTGTTAGAATTTAAAACATAATTTGTTAATGAACTCAGTACAAAATTTTTGAATTATTAAATGAAATTTTTAAAAGTTACAATCTTTCTTTTCAAAATTTTTAATTTAAACATTGAATTTGAATTAATTTTAAAACAATAAATGCAGTTATTTCGATCACATTAAAAAAAAGTATTGTCAAAGCCATGGAAATATTACACAAATCCTATATTGGCCTTACTTACTTAAAAAATTTCAATTATATTCAAAAATTTTTCATTTTTTTTTTTTATCTAATAATAATTTCTATAAGCATTTTTCTTAAGTTTTTTTTGCTGACAATTAATTAATTTTTACCGACCGTATTGTGTAAACAATAGGTAGGTTATGTGATGGCAACAAATTTTGCATATCGAGTTTTCGGTAGGAACGTACTTCTCCATAGTAGGGAAGTGTAAATAAACTATTTTTAGCAACCTGTCGGTCTGTCGGTCTGTCGGTCTGTCGGTCTGTCCGTCTGTCGGTCTGTGTGTGCACGCGTGTATCTCAAATTCTGCTGAACCGATTTTGATGAAATTTTATATGTAAGTTTATTTGCACCATGGCACGGATTGATCAACTTTTGGGATATATCAGGCCTCGGGAACTGCACTTTTTAGCGGGCCTGTTTTACATTTTTGAACATTTTGAAGAAAATATTCAACCGATTTACTTGAAATTTTATATATAAGCTTTTCTCGACCATCAACAAGAATTCCTAACTTTTGGAAGATATCAGGCATCAGCAACTGGACGTTTACTTCGGGCCAAATATACATTTTTGCGTATATAAAGGGAAATAATTGATCGATTTCATTGAAATTTAATACTTGAATTCCTCGTATTAAAACAATGAACATATAAATTTTTTGGAAAGATCAGGGCTCGAAAACTGATTTACGGGCCGATTTTACATTTTTCACCATATCTACGGAACGAATTGATGGGATTTCATGAAATTTGATATTTGAGTTCTGGGCATTACCAAAACTAACTGGTGGGCATTTCAGGGAATTCGGATAGCACAAAACGAAACTGTACTAAGAGCCAAATTTACATTTTTCTAGATATATTAACTATAAGCTTACAAATGTCCTTAAAATTGGAAAGGAGTACTTAACAGACATTTTTTTAATATTCTGTAACACTTTCACTCAACTAGACAATACACGGTCGGTTATGTGCTGACCACATCAGATTTTTTTTTTTTCATATACTTATATGAAAGGAAATATGTTAATTGTAAAATTTCATCAATAATAATTATTGAAGTATAATTAATACATACCTATACAATATTTTAATATACCGTACCTCTATATACGTACTTATATATTAAAAGTGTATAACATTTTTATTAATTTGTTATTTTTAACAATTAAAAAACTATATAATTATTTCTAATATTTCTATAATATAATTAAATATTTTTACATTATAATATTACTATATACATATACATATATGTTTCACCATATTTCACCATATATATATATACAGATACATAAACATACATACAATGTTAAAAGAGTTAAATAACTTATAAAAACAAACTTTTAACATCTAAATTATATATTAAGCGTTTCGTCATTAACGCCCGGAAAGAAAATTAAAAATTTTTATTTTCTAAACATTTTTTTTAAATACATACATATACATAATTAAGGTAAGGGGGAAAAAAATACAGGTCAAAATATTGATCCTACTTAATAACATTACATACCTACAAAATAAAAGGAGAAAAAAAATATAAAGTACTTTAACAGTATATGCTCATTAAATAATCTTAAACATCATCGCATTTAACAGCAGCGAGGTCACTACTTATGGTCTATAACCAAAAAAAAAAAAAAATAATAAAATAAATGTTCATAAATACAAAAACAAAAAAATAATCATTAATCCATCAAATTTAATGAATAAAAAACCCATCATAGGTAATTGCCATTAAAAGAAACGAAAAAAAAAAAAAATATTTTTTTTGCTTCTATATGCGGTAAGGCTCATGAGGAGAGAAAATAATTTTACAAAAAAAAAAAAAAAAAATTGTAGTTATAAATTGCAATTATAACTTTTGAAAAAGAGTTGAAAAAAAAATTTTTTTGTTTAATAAAAAAAGAGAAAATTATAAGAGTTAATAACAAAGTAACAGTAACTTTAAAAACATCTTAAACCCTACTTACTCATGTACAACATGTGTAATAGCATACTTTTAATTTATTTTTTTCTTTTTATTATTTCATCATTAAAATGCTTAATTTTACCTTTTATATATGAGTATATATATATATATATATATGGATGTACAATAAAGATGAGATTATGAATGTTATAAGCATTATACAAAAATCACTTCCCATTTCATTAACAAAACTTCACTAACTCCTAATTATTTTCTCAATTTTCTGTTGTTATTTTGTTTTTTCTGTCTCTGAAATCATGATTATTTATTATTTTCTTACCAATTTTATCTTCAATAAAAATTTCACAAGAATAATAATCATTATTATTACTTACTTAAATTCCCATAGAGCATCTCTTTTTTTTTCTTTCTCTCTCTCTCTCTCTCTCTTGTTTCCCCTCGCTGATATTTCCTTATTAATTTATTTTTATACAGTATATTCCGTATTAAGTATAATGCAATGCAATATTTTACTGTACTCGTATAATAATGCTGCCAAATAGATTAGCTTAAATATTTTAATTTTTTTTTTTTTTATAATGAAATTTTCATTTTGAAGATTTGACAAAAAAATAAAAAATGTTCACAAACAATTCGAGATCTTCAATTGAAATTGAATTGAACAAAGAAGGAAGCTAAAATATGACAATTTTAATTCGAACTCAATCAGATATCAAAAAGAAAAAAAAAGAAACTAATGACATGCAAAATGATAGATGAAGACATAAGCATGACATTTAGTTAATGCGACAAATTCATTAATATAGAATTAATAGCAGCGGAGAATATTCAAAATTATTCTTGTCATGGAAGTAACTTTAACATGTGTTGCCTATTGAATTCACTTTTTGGTTCAATATTTTCTAAAATTCTCAGATTTTTTTTTGAGAATTTTGAAAAATATGGAAAAAGGTGTAAAAAATTCCAATTCTGAAAAAAAACTTCAATAGCATTAAAAAAAAAACCTTAATTTTGAAGATAAATCTTTACTTTGGGCAGCGCTTTTTGTATATACAAAAATATATCTATTTTATTATTATTAAGAGAAATAAGAGAAATTAAAAAAAAAAATATGAATTTTGAAAAAATCTCATTTTTTACGCCCATAGATCATCAAAAATAATCATCATAACAAACTGTATGTACATATATAAACACACGTACATAATGTATATTATGGTATTTCATTTATACTACTTAAACCTTTAATATTACATCAAAAATTATACTACCTATTAGACATTTTCACCATTTCTTCTGTAACTGCCTATATATATATAAGAGGTAGGTATATACTAATCATCTATAATCATTATAGCCGTCATCATCATTATATGGCGGAACTGATGGAGCTAATTATATATATGTATATATATATTTCTTTTGACCAATTTGTTGCTCCCATTCATAACGGATCAAAATAAAACTTGTATAATATAATGCTTAAGAAGAGAAGATAAAAATGAAAAATTTTAACCATAATTTTTTTTTTTTTTGGAAGTACACCAAAACCTCGCTTTACGGCCTAGATACGTTCCGCGAAACTTGGCCGTAAAGCGAAAAGCCGTATAACGAATCAATTATTCTAATACGTATTCATACAAATTCAATGGGATCGGTTCCAAATTTGATAAATATATAATATGGTTTATCATTCAAAATGCATTTTATTTTTTTATTTTGTTTAAATTATAAACATATTTAACAAGAACATAAATTTTACATAAAATAAAAAACTCCAAAAACATTACATAATTTTTAAATAAAAATGAAACAACTAAAACCTACAGATCACTGTCACCATCATTTTGCGCTGGTGGTTTGAAAAAATTGTCTAAAGTTGTTTGTCTTGCCTTCTTGTCTATTTCTTCCTTTAGTGATTTATAACAGCTAATGGCTGAGTTAATTCCTCGAGACACATTAGCGCTACGTTCGACGTCAGGATCGTTTTCAAGGAGGATGTTTATTCCTTGTTCAAAATAAGAAAAAGCGCTCGACATGATTTTTGATGTTAGCTGTTTGGATACAACAGGCTCTGTATCTTCATCAATTGCTGGTTCTGCTTGCAACTGAATGAGTTCCTCATATGAAAAGGCCTTTTTGTCTAAAAAATAATGAAATTCTAAATTAAAAATACATATCAAAATCTTTTTATTTGTAATTACATATTGTAATAAATGAGTACTTACCGTCCAAAAATGTTTCTAATTGTTTACAACTTTTTCGGTTAATTTGTAACAATCACTAATAAATATGTACATAAAACACTCACAGACAAATCTAAACCAGTCGCATTATAAGTACACACTGAATAACACTCGTAAACAAGGGAAACACAAAGAAATAAAGATTGCGCTTGCGCAATATATCGACATAGAAAAAAAAGCCGTTATAGCAAAACATTTTAGGCCGTATATCGAAAACGTACCTTAATTAAAGAGGGCCGTTATAGCGAAAGGCCGTATAAAGAGCGGCCGTATAGCGAGGCTTGGGTGTATAAGAAAAGATAAAATTTTTTTTTTGTTATTCATTTTCAATATTAATCTGTGATTCTCGTTCTCTTTGTCTTTTGATTTCTTGTATTTTAATTTTAATTCAAAATACCTATTGTACAGATACAATTTTTTTGTTAATATTTGAATAAGAAAAGTTTATAATATAGTCTGGGGGTTTGTCTCAGGCTGCAAGTAGGTCGGTTTACCAGACACCACCCAATAGAACATGTACTGAACGGTTCTCTGCTACTGGGGAGTCAAGAGCTTCGTAGCAGTCGTTCCCCACTGCAGATAGATCTGAGAGCGTCGCAGAGCACCCTGAATGCCGCAAGACATGGATGTAAAAACATTATAAAAGGCTTCCTAGTTCCTCCTCAAAAGATGTCACTCGCGTAAGAGAAAGTGTTGGGAGACGGCAGGGAATGACCAGCTCTTAAAAGTTGAGAGGCGACTTTTCAGAGATAACCCAGGACACTTTGACATTTAAAAATGGTGAAATTTGTTAAGGAGGATGTGGATGTATCTTAATAAGAAGGAAAAGCAAATCTGTCGTTGGGATATTTGTTATAACGAAACACTAGTAAATAGTATTTAAAACCCAGAGCATGTTTATTGTTTAAATTTATTAACTTTGTTTCAATTTCAGAGTTCTATGAAGGAGATCTGTTGGCAGCTTATGTGCCACAAAAAGGAGGTCAGGAATTTATAATATTTTCGGCCATATTTTCATGGAAATATGGAGTATCCTCTTCTCTGTCTGGAACTGCCGGTGATCTTTGCTAGGCGAACTGGAAAACAGGTCCATCATGCCGTAGGAGGGAGAACAGATACGAATGCTCCGCCTTTATTTGATTACCTTATTGGTGGCAATCTTAGTGTGGCTAACGTAATTAATAGGCCCACATTATTAAATAGGGTTAGGATACCACTCCGATTCTGTCGAAGGAATCTAGTAATGGTGTGCAGCGCCTTATGAAGCCTAATGGAAAGTAGGCTGAGACCAACTGCAGGTATCTGCACGATTATTGACTGTTTGTCAATGATAGCGGAGACCAAATTTGTGGTCAGTTTCCTCATTGGGTATTGCAGGCTGGGTTATTACTTGTACAAATTAGGACAATCTGTGGACGGTTTGTGAAGCTTTTGCCATAATAAAGATGAGACAGCTCAGATTATTCTATGATTTTGTAAATAACTGTCCAATAGGCCAGACTGGTTCACTTGAAGCTATATGTAGTGGCATCCTTAAACTTGTTTGAAATGGATTATAGGTCTAGCTGGCGCCTTTTAAACGGTGGGATGTTACTGCATATCTGTAATACTGCAGTAACCTGGTCATTGACACCTGCCAATTATAACCAATCTAATCTAATCTAATTTGGTAGATATTTACCCAATTCGAAGTTCTCTTATAATATTTGAATTTTTTTTTTGAAAGAGATTTGGTATTTTCCCAATGATTATCTGAAACAAGTATATTACTCACACACACTGTATATTCTCTCTTATTTAACATATTTTCAGAAAAATCTATACTAATACCATTTCCAGTCATTTTAATTATAATTTCTATTTCTTCTCAAAATTTCTTAGCCCCATATAATAAACTTAAAATTTCTTGAACAATTTGAGCATATACGCATAAAACTAAAATAAATTTTTTCAAATTAACAAATTATTAAATTGGCTTTATCTTTAATGGGTCTTTTTCTGCATTTTAATTTTTTCCTTACTATGGTGAATTTCAAATTTCATCATTCAAAAATTCATAATAATTCTGGAAATAATTCAATAAACACAAGAATAAGAGAAGTAAAAAAAAAAATGTAAATTTTATTGGATTTTATTTTTATGGTGATTTTTTGTTTTTTTTTTGTATTTCTAAAAACCATCAGAAAATTACTTATGAATAAAAAATTTTTTTTTTAACCAGAATCAAAAATTCCGAAAAAAGCTTTATAATATGTGCCTATATTGTTTTGGCAACATTATGTAAGCATGTATGTGTGTATACAAAATTCTGATCGAATTCATCTTTTAACTTCTTCTCTTTTATGAAAAGTAGAAAAGGGAAAAACGCAAGAAGATAGCAGAAAAAAGAAAATGATGTGCGCGATAAATAACAGTTTGGCACAAGAAAAACAAAAAAATAGTGAAAAGTAAGTAACATGCAGCGATAGGGAAAAATGAAACAAATTGAAAAAAAAAAAAAAACAAACGAACAAAAAAAAAACAGAATTTAAACTTGACTTTTTGTTTATTTTTTTTTTGTTTATTGTGCTGTTGGTTCTGGTTAACGTTAGCATAACATTCATTATATGCCAATGTTTTACTAACGTGATGTTAAACATTAGAATAACAGGGAAAAATGCCTTCATCCACCACTATACGCGAGCATTTTATAAGAATCAGAAAATCCATTGCGGTTTTTTCGCTTTGTACTTTTTTTTTTTGTTAAGGTTCAATATATTGCGTGATTTGGTGGCCTTTCTCTGTGTTTTTGCTTTATTGCTATTTTGTTTTGCATGTTTTAATTTTATATGTTTGAATTGAAGATTTTGAAGAATTGGAATGGTTATTCTTGTTCTTCTGTTTTATTATTCAAAAGTTACTGTTTTTTTTCTTTAAATTTTTTTTTTTTTTTTTTGCTTAAAAATGAGTAAAACAATATAAGAATATTAAGAGGAAAAAGAGGCAGGAAAAAAAAAATCTTTTTAAAAATTTTTTAATAGACTTGCTCTTGTTGGTCTTTACAAGTGATTCAACATCTTTGTTTATAGTTTTTCCTTACATTTATATACAATTTTTTTTGTGTATATACATACGTACATGCTTACATATCTACTCGCCTTTTATTGTATACATATCTACGTAAAATGTATGCTAGTTTGGTATTATAAAAAGCAGTTTTGTACATTACATTGGGAGAACAAAAAGAAATCCAAACACAAGATGAATGGTAAAAATTCAGTGACGGATGTTATTGCCATGTACATAGTTTAATAATTATATTAGACAATATAATTTCATTCCATGTAGAACAGTTATAAAATTCCAATTTAAAATCTATTATCGGAAAACTTAATTACCCACCTTTATATGAATGAAAGTATTTATATATGTATATGTATATAAAATTTATTAAAAATTGTTCATAAAAGTATATATATTTATAATTTAAATATATAATGTTGCAATATAATGTGCGTGCCAATAAATTTATAACACGCAATATTAAAAATTCTACAGTATGTTGTATGGTTTTCAATCAACAATAAATTCATAACACAAATCACATTTCATCTAAATTAATTTTTACCATAATTGAAAAATTTCAATTAACAATTAACGTTTACTTAAGAATTTTATATATATGAGATAGATTTATATAAATGTAATTGTTAAATGAAAAAATTTTTACAGTTAAATTAAATTTTAAAATTATTTTTATATTTAAGAATGCAAAACAGAATATGTAGAAAGTTTAAAACCAAATTAACTCAAAAAGTTATTTGTTAACTCGATTTATACTGTTATGAGCCTAGAAATATGCAATATTTATGTAAAATTCTTAAATCTTTTTAATAACGTTCCAGTATATATTCGAAGTGTATTATAAATTTGGACAGTTTATATAAATATACATATATACGTTATACGTATATCGGTTCAGAGTCGAGTTCTCATTCAATTTAAATGTAATACGTGGTCCGTCGTCCATCGTCCATCAAACTAAATTTTTACAAGTTATCATTATTGTTTGAGCAAACCCTATTTAATTAGATATTGAAAAAATAATGAAAAAAAAATTAAAAATTAATTATAATTTATGTACTGCTTATATATATACATCTATCTCTTAGAAAAGAATTGGAATAAAGAAAAGTAAACACCTCACTTAATTTTGTAATCCCATACAAGCCGGATTAAATTCAATCATTTTTTCAATTTTTTATGATCTTAAATGAAAACAAAACAAACTTTTTCTTCTTCCCTGATTCTATATAGCATATAAGTATGTGTATATACAATTATTATAGCAATAACAGCAACAATTATATAAAATATATAACATTCTTATAATAACTTATTTTCAACATCAAAGTGTGGGCTGTAATAGAAAGCTATTTTGGTTAAGAGCTATCAAACAGAGGAAACAACAATTTTAAATGAAGAAAAAAAAAAAAAACAACCCAAAACAGACAACTAAAAACCACATGACATAGCAACATAATAATAATATAAAAAAAAAAAATACAAAATACAAAAACAAAAATTAAAATGAAAAAACACGATGAGAATGCAATTTACAAGATATTACAATTTTACTCTAGACATTTTAGACAATCTACGAGAATAACAACATTCATGAAGATAACAAGAATAAGAAAAAAAACAAAAAGAAGCATTGAAAAAATAATAACCATAACAGCAATAATACAAAAACAGCATCAGACCAATGCTGTTATACAAAAAAAGCAAAAAAAACAAAACAAAAAAAACCTAAAAGGAGTGTGTAATATTTATGTGTAAAATAAAGCCTGAAACATGAAAAAATATAAAATAAAAATTTTATGAAAAAAAAAAAACATAATTTTTTAACATTACGATAATATTTTACACATAATATTTATATATGTATATGCATATGTTTATACAATACAGGACTACCTCATCATAATAAAGTAAAACTTACGTATATGTGTGTATAACGAAACAAATACTTATGCCATTTCTAATTGCTTATATTTGATATTAATTTTTGTGTACAATTTACTCATAGTTGTGATATTAATATGATTAAAAATTGCCTAGATTAGAGAGAAACCAAATTTAGAATTCTGAATGCAATATTCTAATAAAAAATAAATTCTAATAATTTTTATCCTATAGAAAGTGAAGTGTCGTAAATAATTGCAACGTGAAAACATTTTGAAAAGCACAATGTTTCAATATTAATCTTTAATTTCTATAATAACGCCGGTGTATTCAGAGAGCTGTAGACTAGATTATATTGATTTCAACTCATAGTTCAGAGAAAGCCAAATTTTTTTTTAAATACATAACTCTATAATTTTTACTATTTATCCTAACCATTCTATAATATTTTCGGCTAATTTGAAAAAAAATCTTATACCTTTCTTAATTAAAAATTTAATTATATGAGAAATAATACTGAAAATAAGCCTGGATTTTAAATTATTTAATAAAATTATTTCGAGATCTTTATTTTATAATTTTGAATTCATAATTTATGTATAAAACTTAATAAGGAGCAAGTATATTATCGGCTGCATTCCATATACAATATCGTTAAATTACATAGGTCATTAAATATGTTATATCAAGCTTGCAGTTGAAATACACTCCTCCATAGATAAGAAACGTAAAAAAAAATATTTTTAAAGAAATGTTGGTCTATTATTCTGTATGTGAACTTTTATATCTTAATATAGACTGGATCGATCTTAATGGAAATTTATATCTAGGTTAACTTTGACTATGTCACAAATTGATAAATTTTTGGAATATATCTTGTTTCTAGTACTGGGACTTTTACTATGAGCCGATTTTGTATTTTAAATTTACATATGCAAAAATTTTAACAAACCAAAAATATATTTAGCGGCCACTTATGTGCTCAGAACATTACATTTCTGTTTAGGTGATTACGAGTATGTCAAAACAAAAAAAAATTCTACATAATACTTTGTTGACTAAAAATGCAGCTTCAAGGACAACAGTTTTCAATTTTTTGATTTGATCCTCCTTAGAAAAATGTCTTCGTTTTCTTCTCCCATATTTTGCAATTGGTTTTATTTTATGCTAATTTGGGCAGTTAATGGCGTCAATTTTTATTTCATCACAAAAAGAGATTTTGCAGATAGTAAATATTTTAGTCGACCAGAAAATTTCTTTTTGTGCAATCTGAAATAGCTGCATAATTAATGAATTTTTCTTTGATAACTTCATAATAACTTATACTTACCATAATAATACCATAATAATACCTAAACATACTTATATATTTATATATTTCAAATTTTAAAATTAATTTTATACAATGTAAAATCAATTATTGTAAATTACTGATAAAATATTATTTACGCTTTAAACTTGTCTAGTGTGGGTAAATTATACAATAAAATTATTAATATTTACCCACACTAGGCAAGTGTGGGTAATTTTTAATAATTTTATAATCAAATTATTCTATTCGTTTCTAAAATCTAATGAGCCTTCAAAATATAACTAAAATCCAAATTAAGAATATTTTATATCTCTCACACATACTATATTTTGTATATATACAATATATTTACTAAACAAAAAATATATGTAATCAATTTGGTAAATTACAAAATAAAAAATTAATACATAAAATTTGAAAAATGATAAAATCACACTTAAAGCAAAAAATAATTTAAAACCTTTGAATAACCATTAGAGGCAGAAAAAAAGATTCGATAATGTTTCCCCGCACCCTTCCTCCCCCTCCTTCTTCACTCACTCTTCTGTTTTGAAAATTGAATTTTTATTTTTTTTTTTGTTATTTGATCATTGCTTGACTTTTATTTTGTGTGTACTCATTTCGCCCATTTTCTTAAATTTTTTTTTTTTTGAATATTGTAAAACTATTTTTCATTTTTTTTTCCAATATTTTGGGGTTTTCTATATTTTTTTCTCTTGCTTTTTAGATTTCCATTAATAAATCAAAATTGGAAAATTAAACAAAAATAAACAAAATAATAATGAAAATAATAATAAAACAAAACAAATACTTTGTTTACTTGTAGTTTCACAAAAAAAAAAAAAAAAAAAAAAGAAAATAAACGTACACGATAGCATAAAGAAGAATGTGTGAATTGATTGGTTTACATTTTGTGTTTTTTATGGTTTCTTTGAAAAAAAAAAATATTTCGATATTGTTTAATGATGATTTTGCATTTATAAAATAAAATTTTTTTCTTTTTTTTTTAGAAATAGAAAAAGCCACGACATGAACGAATGAGTAATAATGAATATATTTTCGTTTTAAGTATTTTTAACAGCCTCTTAATAAAAAACCAATATTTGGAATTGAATATTAGCCAACATATTATAAAATATACTGTATATACATATACATACACTATTAACAAAAAATGTGGTAAATTTTATTATCGTAATATTAATTACCAAAAAAGAAATCTTCTTTTATTTAAGAATTTTGATGAAAAATTACAGCCATTTTTAAAATTGAGAGAGAGCAATTAATAAATTATTTATTGTTGCTCAACATTATTCTCTTAATTATTATTGTCTTTGTCAACATTCATTTCGTGAGTAAAAATTCATTTTGTATTAAGTAAGTAACTAGTATGGTGAATTTTTTAATCATAATGGTAGAAGTGATTGTCATCGACATAATAGAGCGGAATTTTATTTCCATAAATAAAATATGTATGTATGTATTGAGAATTGTAATTTTATAAAAATATTGATTTTATTTAATAAAATAGTTTTTGAAATTTTATTATTAATTTTTAATAATAATTTGATTGTTTTATTAATTTGATTATTAATAATTAATAATAAAAAAAAAAAAATTTTGTAAAATATTACATTATTCGGCTGACGTTACAGGACACATGCTAATAATTAAGATATACGCTAATAAATGACTAAATTGCTGTCACCACTTCTCGCAACATAAATTCAAAATTTATAATTATACAATCAACTTCTCATAATTATTAATGAGAAAGCTTATATATAAATTTCTTATGTAATTTAAAACTACTGCCTGATCGTATATCTTGCTTTTTTATTCACTTTTTATTCACTTTCAAATCAGAAGTCTCAATATTTTCTAAAGTATATATTTCATATTTCCAATAAGATTACTAATTTTTCTCACATTTCTTCACATTTCCAATAACATTACTAATTGGATTTTTGCATTTTTCTCGCAAATACCCAATTGAACGTCTCACTTTTAAAAACCAAGTGAATAAATTTTGTATACATTTTAGAAAAAGAAAAAACGAGATACGTAATACCGAATAATAATTCTTCTCATTCGAAATTACATTATTCAAGTATATGATAATTGCTCACTTTCTGGTAATTTTCCGAGTTAAATAGCGAGATGGATGATCAGGCCCCTATAATAAGACTATACCTACTAAGAAATTGATGAAAGCTTAATTTCAAAATTTAACAAATTTTTTTTCGTACAATTTATTATTAGAACTACCAACTAGTTAAAGTTATCGGTCACAATTTTCCTTTTGGCCTGATATCTGCCTTTTTTTTTTCAAATGGAATAAATTTTTAAATTTCTAAATTTCCCATATCTTAAATTTTCACATATTTTCATTTAATTGACTATCAAACCAGTAATTCTGAAGTAAAATCTGTACAAAATAAATGTAGATATATGTATGTAAAATACTCGTAATTTCCTATAAATTCTATAGTATTAAGAAAATGTGAAAATAAAAAATTCGAGAAAATTGGACGTACAAAACCTACATGGTAATTTGAATCCAAATTTTTATTTATTTTTTTTTTCTGTGTTTCTCTTCATTCTTCTTTATTTGAATATACCTTAAAAAATTTTTTAATAAAAAAAAAAAAAAAGTCCAAGTTCAGAGGCGGTAATTGAAATCATGTATAGCTGTTTTATTTTTTTAATTTTTTTGTGTTTTGTTTTCGTGTTTTGTTTTGGTATTTGATTTCTAATGTTTACTTTAAATTTAACAACTCTGAACATATTAAATAAACGCCTTTCTTGATTTATATTTGATTTTAAAATTATTTTTTTTTTTTTTTTGTTCACTTCTTTTATTTTTAATTATTGAAAATTTATTGATTAAATAAAAGCGTTTTTTTTTTGTTTTGTTTTTGGTTAATTCTTTCATTTCTCGCAACTTTTTGTTTTGTTTTCTGTTTTTCGGTCTTCCATTATTACATCCTGTTAACATTTTAATATAATAAAAAAAAAAATCATAATAAAATAAAAAAAAAATTCCAAAAATAAAAAAAACACACACAATTTGTTTTATGGTATTAAAAATGTGAATAAATATTTGAAAGTAGTAGGTGACGCCACTGTATATGACTTTGAATGGAAATTATTGAATAATTTTTTCTCATTAATTAAATTTTTTTTTTTTTTTTTAAATTCTTTTGGTTTTTGTTTTCTGTTTTTTTTTTTTGTTTTTTAAATCAAAAATTAATTTATCGCTGAATAAACATTAATAATTTTTTAATATTTTGTTTATTGTTTAAAGTTTATTATAATGTTCCAATTTCAATTTTTAATAAAAATGTTTATGATTTATTGTTATTTTTTCAGATTAACTGGGTATATATGTATGTATTTATGTACGTACATATGTATGTATTTGTTATATACAGAGTGTTCACTTATTTAGTGAGTGTTTAATATTTTTTTTTTGTTTTTTTCCTTTGTTCACTCCTAGAAGAAGCATAGGGCTAGTGCATGATTTCTCATGCAATAGTTTCATAGCGTCATAGAGTTTAACTAGGTAGGTGACTAGCCTGCCGTAGTTTTATTTATATAAATTATTTGAGGTTATTAATATTTACTGTTTATTTTTCTTAGTTTTTTTTTAATATCGAATATTAGTTTTTTTTTAATATCGAATATTACGAATATTTGAAAATTACTTGTATAATATTTATTAGTATTGTACATATATTAAATTATAATAATACTGAATATAATTTTTATAGTGACCTGACCGGGGTTTGAACCCGAGACCCTTCGGTTAAAGGACCGGTGCACCAATGGTCAGATGAGTGTTTAATGTAATCAGCGTTAATATAAAATACTATGAGGCACGAAGGTTGTATATTGCAAAAAATGAGAGTTCTACCTAATCTGAGACAAATTATACATATGTAAGTACGAGTAGTAGTATAATTAAAATTATTTAAATAATATTATACATATATAATTTTTTATTTTCATATTAAATATGCGACAACACCTTAAATTAAATTTTGTATTCATCTAAATTTTATTAAAAATTCTAACACCTTTTATAGTTTAATTAATATAATTGAGTTAATATAACTCATACATACATAAATAGTTCCGATAATGTGGACAAAAATACAAAAAAATTCTAATATATGTACATAATTTCGAATTCTATAAACCTAAATTCTAATATTTTTCAAGCCTTATAGGTAGGGTTTTTCTTTAAACCACAGAATTAATAATAAATTGCCTGTTAGGTATTTAAATGTGTTATCAACACTATACCCACAACATATCTTCATACATACATGCATATAATTATTGGTATTAATATACATATGTTGTAAATATATAATTATTTTAATATTATTATATTATTAATGGATGAACAATATTAATATTAAATAATAACAATTTTGTCTTTTATCATTTTAATTAAAATTTAAAATCAATATTTAATTGGATTCATTTAAAATTCGTTTTGTATATATGTTATATAATGGAAAAATGGGAAAAGAATCGAAAAGCAAAAAAAAATTTTCCATATTTTTCCAGTATATTTTAATATAATTAATAATGTGATTATAATTGTAATAATGTGATATGCATAATATAAACCTGGAATATAATATTTGCTTGTATGGCTATTCTATATACAAACATTTATTTAAAAATTAAATTGACGAAATAATTTTAAATAAATTTCTTCAGGTTACACACACTTAACTTTGTCAAAAAGATTTTGTTCTCAATTTCAAATTTTCATGATTATTATGTGTTACAGTTCTAGTAAATTCCCGAAAATATTAAACAACCTTGAGGTATTTCAACCTATTCCGAATGATTTTCGATATTTTAAAGATTGAATTCATTTTTGTTGTTAATGTCCAGTTGAAACTGAACCAGTTAGAGTAGTTAAATTACATCAAATTTTACAAAAATTTTAAAAGGCAAAATTTCAATTTACGAATTTATTTAATAATTAAATTTTTAATTTCTCTTTTTAAATTCATTGATAAAAATTTATTTATAATCTAATTCAAATTTTATTAAAGTGAGAAAAAATTAAAAAAAAAAATTTCATAATAAAAAAAAAATTCAAAATTTCCTTTAATCTTTTCAAACGCCTCAATAAATTTAATTATAATATCCAATTAAAGTCAAACCTCTTTTAATCCTTAGCAAAAAATTCAATAGTTTCAATTTAAAATCTATTTATTTATTTATTGTTATATTCTATATATAACAATATTATATATACTATATAAATACATATATATCTTTATAAATATACGGTACAGAAAGTAATAAACACCTGATTCTAAAAATATCTAATTCTAATACAATAAATTTTATACACCCTCATTTTTTTTATTAACCACATTTTTCCTAATTTTAAAATAGGGTATTAAAAGGTAAAATAGAATAGAAACACCTTTTTTTAATTCCTTCTATACATTTACGTTATATGATATATATTGTAATAGAAAACCTTTGGTTTATATGTACATATATAAATTTACATATAATTATATTCTAATGACCTATCCCAAGACCTGAAAGTCATTATAATAAAAAATAATAATAAAGTAATATAAAAGAGAATTTGAATTTGTTTATAACTATATAATCATTAAAGAAATCGAATTTCTATGAATATTTCCTTTTCTATATACCAAAATAAATAAACATGTGCAGTATAGTACACATACATACGTATGTAGAGTTATATACAAAAATTAGAGCAATTATATGTATATTGTATATGTATATCTCAAAATACAATAAGTGAAATTTTTTATGCATAGCAACATTCTATAATCATTATTTAGTTTATAACGCCATAAAGTATGCAAAATTATATTGTTTTAAATGTGATGTATATGTGTAATAAAATAGTTGATCCTCGGTAGTATAGTAGTTAGTATCCCCGCCTCTCAATAAAATAATTGGAATATTAAATTAAAAAATTAAAAATTTCAAAAATTTAAAAATTAACCCCCTGTGTTTTTACTAATCTAACCACAAGTAGCAATAAAAATTTGCTACAATTTCATAATTCCTCCAATTCGTGTAATCTGTTATATATTAGTCTCACAATAAAATTCAAACTGTTAATTATGTCACTATTATTCCGAAATCTCGCACTCACAATTGCAGCTATTTATCTTTTCTATATTTTAGAATAAAATTACTGTTTCGGAAAAAGAAAAATATTGAGAAAAATTTAATAGAGAATTTTCTCAATTTTTTCCATCGCAAATACAAAAGACAAACAAAATTCAAAATTAACGAGAGATATTAGACATATAAAACGGTTTCGGTCTACACTAATTCGATCCAATTTTCCATTTTACACGTATAATTAGTAATATTAATTTCCGTTTCAAAATAATAATATTTTAATAAAAATATATAAGTATATATTTTTCTTCAAAAATTTAAAATCTTCTGCTACGTAATCATAATTTCTTAATTGTTCATCTCATCAATTTAAAATAAGCTGCCTTTATTATATATATATATATATATATATATATATGGGTGTAGATATATATAATTGGTTTCTCTTACACCTCTCATACAAAAAAAAAAAATTAAAAATAAATAAATATATTTTATTATTTGAATTATTGCCTTATAATTGCATTTTAATATGAATATTTCACTATAAAATTTAACAATTAGTTAAACATTTCATGGTTGTTTTACTAAATCAACATATTCTCTATAATGTTTGTAGAATTATTTATGCATTATATATGTAATTATCATGCATGAGTTATTAAAATTGTTTCATATTTACTATACAAACAAAACAATATAAATTTCTTCTCTGTATTCATTGTATATTGTGAATGATGATCTTCTCTATTGTGCACTGCATATTATTTACAAATTTATGCAATGAAATTTATTATAATTAAATATACACATGCAAATATACATATGTATGAATAGTTATTTAGTTGGTTTTTAAATTCCCATTTCATTATAGGTATTGAATTTATTCATAAAAAAAAAATTACAATAAAATTACTAAATTAAGTGAATTGTAATGCTTCTTTTAAAAAAAAATAGCATAAAGCACTTAAACAATATAAATTGTAATAAAAATTAATAAATATTTTTTAGAAAAATTATAATCATAACATTTTCACGCATTACTTTTTATTCGTATACATATGTAGCAAATTATTAATTAATTATTTTATATATAATGAAAATTGTACTATTTTTAAATTAATGAATATAGGAATACACATATGTGTATGCAATATATTCCTATACGATTCTAAATTAAAGAGAAAAAGAGAAAAATAATAGAATGCAATTATGCATTTATGGAACATAAGTATATGAGTATGAGACTCAAGAGAAAATATTGAATTGTACAGTAAGAAATTAACCATGTACTCAATTATTTATTATTATATTACTCAATTTGTTATTCTCTATTGATCAACAAAAGTATATATATACGATATATGAATGAAAATGTTAGAAATATTATATTTTCTAAATTAAATATTATATAAAATATGTTATATAATATTTCATTTACAAAATATAATATGAGTTGAAATTAAATCATGTAAAATCATCGAATTTTATTTAATCAATTTTTTCTATTACTTGAATATATGTGAATGAATTAAAAAAAAATGTTAAATTATTTATTAATTTATACCCATTGTTATTTCATAATTGTATACAACAAATTAATTCTAATTTTTCGATCTTTAATTCAGAAAGTTATACAATCCAGATAAACTACACTACACTACACAATGTTGCTCAAAATTATTATTTTTTTTGTAAAGAAATTTTATATTTTTTTATTTAATAACTGAATTATTAAAAATAATTAAATAATTAATTACAAATTATAAATATCAAAATTATGTAATTTCACAAATATTTTATTAAATTAATAAATAAGTGTTTTAATTCTTATTCTATAATATTTTGTAATTTTTTCCCATATATATATTCAAAATTCTCAATATCCTATATGTGATATTACAAAAAAAACTAAATTTTAAACCCTTTTAAATTTATTCTTATATTATGATATATATGATATATATATGTATATATATAAATATATATATATATATCATATATATATATATATATATATATATATATATATATATACTATATATACATATATATATATATATATATATATATATATATATATATATATATATCATATCATTTATATATATTAACACGTATATATATATATATATATATATATATATATATAAATATATACATATATATATCATTATATATAAATATATGAATTTACAAGTTATTATTATTAGAAGAAGGAATATTAGGTATAAATTTCAACAAATAATTTTTTTCACCTTTATTTTACCAATTAATAGGCTTTAAAGGGAATAAAGGAAAACCATAAAAAAAAAAACTATATGTATATACTCGTACATATAAATGTTATAAATACAAATGTATGTACATATATATTTTATTCTTTAATCGATATTGAATTCAATATACACCATTGATACATATGTATGTATATACTATATTTATATGTATATTATTATTATAATGTACGTATAACACGATTATATATGGTTGAATGACTATATCTGATAGTATAACTTATTATATTATGCATTGAGGAGAAAAAAAGACCCCAATAAACTACTATATAAAGTTAAAGAAGAAAAATTAAAATAAAAAAAAAATAAAAACAATTTTTTTCCGTTCATTTTTTTTTTTTCAATTTTTCACATTTTCTACATTACATGAACTTCAAGCACTTTTAATTTTATGTCAAAGAGCCGATAATCACCATAAAATATATATGTTATACATAAAAATACAAATATAATTAGAAAAGAAGAAAAACAAAAAAAATTAAATAAATTACAAAACGAAAACTTGTAAATACGAATTAGCCATAAAATATATATATATATATATATATATATATATATATATGTGCTTGTATATTGAAAATAGTTATCCAGTAAGAAAATAGAAAAAAAAACAAAACCCAATGATCAAATAAAATTAGCGTTTTTATTGCAATTTTCTATTTATTCATCCATTTTTTGTTTCCCCCATTTATTTGTATTTTTTTTCTCATTTCGAGACTATGACGGTGGTATTACAGCTTAACAAATAAATAACTAAACAAACAAATTAAAAGAAAAGTAAAAAAAAAAACAAAAACGAAAGACATAAAACAGTAGTTGATTTTGTCAACTCTATGCCATTTTATATAAATAATACGAGTAATAAAAAATTCAAATGACATGACACTTTTACTTTGACAATATGATCAGCTAATTACAGTAATACAACAATATTTTTGAGTATATGTCAAATAATTTTGCTTGAATTTTATTATTGTTCACCTTAAAGTTTTCATATTTTGATTTTTGTCAATGATAAATTTATGTCAAAAAAAAAAAAATTTTGATTTAAATGTCATTCATATATGTCAGGAAGTATGATTACTAGAGACACCTCATGTCAAAATTTCATAACTCATATTAAAATTTGTTTGTATTACTGGGAAGACTTGTTTGTTTTGCAAATTTATTTATTTTATTTTAATGAAACAAATATTTCACTTCTTAAAATGTTTTAAAATCCTGCGGAAATTAGCCAAAACCCAATATCAGAAAATTTGTAAATCTCGATGTGGTAATAATCGGGTTCTGCAATTTCGTAAAATTGATTAGATAGAATTGTCTGATTACTGGCTTCAATAACTTTTAATAATTTTATTTCTTAATTTGCTCATAGAGTGCACTGGTAAAGTAAAGATTGACTTTTTTGCATTTTTCCCGCATTACTCATTACTCATTTTTATCACTAACTCAAATTGGCCGAAAAATGGCTTATCGGGTTTTGGCAAATTATTCCACAGACAAATACGAAAAGAGAACCGAATTTAAAAGTAGAGCGTTATGTTGTTCTTGTACTTTATGATGTTTATAGAACGTGATCAACAAATAATTCTAAAACTGTTTCCTCTACGTAATTATTTGCATAAAATTTAAATTAAATAAACATTATAAATGAATTATAAAATAAATTATGTACAATATATGCAATGAATTGAAATTGTTCAAATAAGAAGATATAATTACATTTTATACCTACATGTAATAAAAAAATAAGTACCCGAGTACCTACATACATAATTATAGAAAAGCAAAGCAAAAACCGAATCAAACAGATATCATTTTACAAATTAAACATACCATACAAATGACAATACAATAATTTTCCATTTCCATGAAGCGAAAATTACCTATCATATATAAATATACATTAATCTACCAATCGATTTGTGTGCGTGTGTGTATATGCTTAAATAAATAACTTACCATTAAAAAAAAATAAACCTGCATGAAAACCTATACACATATCAACCTACCTGTCTACCTAATAATTTTTTCAACTTATCTACAAAATGTAAAACAAAAAAAAAAAAATCGTAAAACCAAACGAATCGAACAAATTACTAAGCCATTATTACATTTAATTCTATATATATATATTTATATTTATGTTTATGTTATATAACGAACATAAGGTTGTTTGTATATATGCATAATATTTACGTGTAAAAAAAATTAACATTTTTTTTTTTTTTTGTAATAAGTGACAAGATATTATGTACTTTCAGCTGGCTAACCATAAAAATTAAATTGAAAAATAAAAATATGTACAGGATGTTTGCAAACTATGTATATGTATATATGTTTATTATGAATTTAGAGTTACCAATATAACACATAAAAATATTATACAAATTATTCATTTGAAATATAGTAGATTTGATAAAATAATTCTAAGAAAATTTCTAACAATACGAAAATTCGAAATACAATCATAGAATATTGTTGTCTATTGCCGTAGATTTCTCTTTTTCCCTATGAAATTTATAAATTGGGTTCTATTTCATCAAGTTTCTGTCGCAATAAGAGCTGAAACACTATTGTGTAATAGCAGATAAGAACGGACTGAATTAAATCTCAACTTTAAAAATTTTAACATAAAAATTTGTTTTTGAAATATTTAATATTAGCTTTAAAAGATTATATGACAGCTGTCCGAACTTGTTAATACATTCCATAAAAACTTCAAGGATATGTCATTCACCTATTGGATATTGGACACGCACGACTGACAAATTTTATTCACAATTACAAAATTTTATTACAAAATCTTTATTGATTTTTTATTATTAGAGACATCTGATGCCAAAATTTCAAAATATTATATTACATTTAAAATAATCCCTTTAAGTTGTATGACAGCTACCCGAATCCGTTTTCTGAATTGGTTCAATTACAATATAGCACCCATCCTTAAATTGAAAAGAAACACTTTGTGAATGCTTGGTCCTTTTTACTTTATTCGTTTTTAAGTTTACATTCAATCGAAAGCATGGACAAATGGACGGACATGTTTAAATCAATAGCAGAATTTTTAAGTTGAGCAAAAATATAATATATTCACAAAGTGTAGGGCATATAAAAAGTACTTGTTTAAAAAATAAAATCAAAAGTAAAAATGCTTAATGCAATAGAGCCGCGCTCTTTAAAATCCTAATTTCTTACAATATATTTTTTTTTTAATTATACATTTTGGTTCTCCTCCTAAATGTATGCAAATAAAATAATAATAATTTCAATAATTTACTTTTGATCCAATTCTCATTACATTTACATTAACAATACAATTCTATTTTAATTAAATTAAATTTTATCTAACTTGGCAATCCATTATAATAATATATAATGCGTATAATAATAAAAAAACAAAAGTAATCAACTACATATCATCATACGCTGACCATATTTTACTTTACATTCATATAAAAATTATTCATATATATATATATACAAATACATATATATATACCAATAATATTGAGACATTTTTGTATTATATATTATAATATAAATAACGTACATAATATAGAATGTATAAAAATAACTAATAATACAATTGTGACCACCGTGTCACAATTATGCAACAGTATATAACGATTGCTAAGTGCGTTAACATTTGGCACTTTAAATTACAAAAAAAAAGTAAAATAACAATAAAAACTAATAAGTATATATATACATAGTACAGTTTAAAATGCGGCTAACTTTAATAGTGGTTTGAAGTGGTTGGATGAGCTTTATAAGTATTATACATATACATATTTATATAACAAATATGTACTATACAAATTGTATATGTCTACATTTTATATATATGGATAAAAAGTATATATGTAAACAAATGTATAAATATATTTTCATGTATACCACTTAACATGTGGCTTTTACTCACCCATGGAGTTTGAATATATCTAAAAAAACAAAAAAAAAACAAAATTATAACATAAAAATAAATATAACAGGAGAATTAAGTTGAAATTAAAATGAGATTTATTTAATTAAATAAAAGCTCATTTGTTTTTAGTATTCTAATCGGTTTTGTGTAATTTTTCCTCATTTTTCACCTCTCTTCCTCTCTCTCTCTCTCTCTTTGTTTACTTTGCTGTTCATTCAATTAATTCATTATATATATATGTATATATAAAATAATTACTATCTGTGTGGATCATTTAATGGAAAAAAAAGGGGAGAATTTCATTTCACATTATTTTTGATTTTTCTTTTGTTTTTTCCTTTCTCGTATCTCTTTTATGGCTTGGATCATAAAGAATTAAAATGAATAAAAATGTATTTACATGTATGTATGTATATAAAAAATATCAACTTAAATGTACATTTATGCGATTATATTAAATTATATATTGATATATTAATGTATAAATGTATATTGTATGTATGAGGAAAGTTAAAAACCATTTAAACAGGTTACCATAAAAATTTATTGATTTTGATAAAAATTAATGGCCACAGTACTCAAACTTCAGTTTGTCTCTTTTACTTTTTTTTTTTTGTTATATTGAATTTCATATACATATGTGTTATATATTTGTATAACATTATATGTATTTATTTATAAAAATCCACAAATGGAAAAAACATATCAAAAAATGAATAAAAAATTAAAAAAATAAAAAAATTAATGTCGCCAAAATTGGAAAATAAAAAAAAAAAATTATTTTTTTTCATTTTTGATTTTTTTTTTTTTTTTAGAATTCACGAGATAATTTTTAATTTAAAGATTGAATTTCAATACCTCCATTTAAAGAAATTTTTTTTTTTTTTTTGAGTAATTTTCAATAAAAATTCAAATCAAAAGATTCGTATCGTCGCGTTGGTATACTCAATTGAAAATAATCGGACATTAAAGAATTTTTTTTTGTTGTTGTTTTTTGTTTCTTTGATGTTTTGTCTCTCTTTTACATTTTTAATTGAGTATATAGTAGTAGTTGCAGTATATTAGTAGTTGATAGAACAGTTTTATGTTGAAAATTGAATAACTTCAATATTATATAATTAAACACAACTTTTAATTTTTAGATCCGAAAATAAGATTAAAATGTTATTTAGGGCTGTTTTTTTTTTTCATTTTTAATATTATTTCTATACCGTTATACTTTTAATGATGGCAGATTTTAATAGATTTGGAGAGAAAACATAAAAAAAAAATTTTTTAGAGAAATGTTTTTTTTTGTAATAAATTAAAATTTTAAAGGTTTTCAAGGTAATTTTTTTTTACTTACATTCAATTTGAATTAAGATAAATCAAGAAAAAAATGCTTTCAGGTAAAAGACACCTTGATTTTTTTGGGCAAAAACAATAATGTAAATTTGTTATAAAATCTACCAGAAGAATCTCTTAAATAGTTTATTAAATTTAAAATATTATACAAAATTATTCATAATTTAGATTGAAGTTATAAAAAAGTTAATTTAAATATATAAGCCTAAAAGTATGCAATTATAAAAATATTTAACAATATTGCATGCGTATGTATATAATATAATATTCATTAGAATATTATAATAATGTAAATATTTGAATTGAATTCTGCTTAAACATATTATTAATAACTATTCATTAGACAAACATACTATTAATAACGTATATATTAACAAAATTACGTTATATGGAGCGCAATGTTTAAATATGACATATAAAGGCATTACGAATTTCGAAATTGAACTAATGATACTGTAATACTGCAAAAATCAGTAAATAAAACTTATAAAATGAAATGCGTATTACTGTTATAATAAATTACGTATTCCGTTATAATGTGTCCATTTCAAAGTCAATCAAATCGTATTTTGAAGCGAGAAAATGTTTATAACAGAATTTCGGCAACCTAGCTTCAAACAGAACTGAGCCTGCAAACAGAACTGTTATATTATATTATAATAGAATAAAATGATAACCTAGCTTCAAACTAATTCAACATTTAAATAATATTATTGATTTTTATATAGAATTTCGTTCGATAACGATTAAATTTGAAAAGAGAAAAAAAAGATTCGCAAAATTTCTTTTAGCTTTCTTTAAGGTCAAAAATTATTCTTAACGCATAATATTTTTCTTTTTATTTATATAAGAAATTATTTTAAGCTTGAAGGAACTTAAGTTTTGATTTTTTAAATTTTTTAAGATTTCAAAAAAAAAAAATGTATATGTATATTGTTCGGTCTATAAAACACACAATATAACAGTAATTCACGTTTCATATGTTATGCTAGAATAATTTTGTTATCGCGATATTTTTATTACATACTTATATACTACAGATTAATCAAATATATTATGTATACTTATGTATATCGCATAATATTGTTATAATAATTTTATTTTCAAAAAAATTCTGTTGACCCAAGCACAATTAAAAGTCTATGACCTTTATAAAATTTATTTGACCAATTTATTTTTATACGTAATAAGAAATTTTGTAAAATGTATAAAAAATTCTTAAAACTATTATAAAAATGTAAAAAGATTTTATTAAAATTCTTAATAATTTTGTGTCATTACGTGTATACATATATATATATATATATATATATATATATATATATATATATATATATATATATATATATATATATTTATATATATATATATGACGGTGTTAATAATTACCTTTGCCGCATTAACCTTATTTGCGTATACAACAAAAGGGGTGACCTAAAAATCATTTTGTCATCAAAAGAACAAAACTGTGAAAAAAATAAAATAAATTAAAATTAAAAAAAAGCAAAGAAAGAAAATAGCAGGTAAATATTATGTAAATTGTATAATAATTTTTTAATGTAAAATTTTTTTCTAACACATTTTCAAAATTAAATTACTATAAAAAACAACTATATTTTCTTTCCATTATTATAATTAAACCAATTTCCTTATACTCTTAATTTATTTTCAGTTTACTTATATACATTATTTCCCTATTGTTATACTCGTACTTATAGGATGAATACAAAATAAAAAAAAAAAGAGGTGGAAAAAATTAAATTTATGATGTGAATTTCATTGTTCAGTTATTAAACTCGATTATAAAAGATGATTTTTTTTGTTTCCAACTCTTAATTTTTTCGCTGTTATACTAATGAGGCTATTTCTAGTCAACAATTCAGAAGGTGTATAGTTAAAAAATGTACATACATATAATATTATCATTATTAGCATTATAAAAATTTAGTAAGGAAATATTCTTAATTGTAATTTGATTGTGAAAAAAATATTTTTAGATTTTTTCCATTTCAAATCAGTAAATTTAAATACTAATAAAAATTGTTGAAGAAATTAAATGTGATTAAGGATTAAATTATTATTAAAGATAATTATGACCCTATTAATTCGGAAAAAAATATTTTTATTTAAATTTACTTTTGACTGCAAAACAGATTCTATATAAAAATTACCATTTAATTCGTAACAGACTTTTAATATTGTTTTGTTGAGATTTCAGAAAATCCACATTCATTTGCTTAAATTTAATGTATATAGTCCAGCAAATAATGCTCATTAGGGTAATATTCACTATATAGAGTGTCAATATTTCAAATTCTGTCATCATGTCATTTAAATCCGATAATCATAACATGTTTTTGTTATATTTCGTAAAAGATTGTACAGTAACTTTTTCATTCTCATTAAATTTATATATATAGTAACTAATTTGTTACAAGACAGTAATGTACATCAATTTAAAATTAAATAATTTAATACATAAATTATTTTATAATTATTATTGCTTTTCAACATTACTGTTATATAAAATAATGCATTTTTTTACATTACTTTACACACCATATATTGATAGCCTACAAAATTACTCTTTCGGTTTAAATATCGTCAACACAAAAATCAACACAGTGTGAGAGAAAATATGTGTATATTTTATAAGAGAGAAACAATAATTATTACTAATGAATATGGCAATATAGTAACAATCATGCCAATAATAACTTTTGGCCATATTTATAATTTTTAATAATTATAAGTTTGTAAACATATTTTATGCAATTTATTAGAAATTTGGAAAAAATTTTTTTAATCATAAGCATAAGATTCTTATACAGTACTACCATAATTACTTACAGATGACTTCATTATTACCTCAAATATCTATAATTAATTTTATTCCAATTCACCATTTTTTCAATTCCAATTCACAATATTTCAAAAAATTCTTAAATTAAAATTTCAAAATAAATATTTTCTAAAATTTGAACCCATGTATGTGTTAACAAAATATTTTTTTAAATAAAATGCTAAATAGACAGTTTCTTATATATTACGATAATATCATAATTAATTAATCTTTTTTACTAAATATCCATTTTTAACATATTCCATTTCTATATATTATTCAAAATTCTAAAGAAGAACAAGAAAATTATGTTCTTCATATATTAGTCGCGGAAAAAAATAGAAGCTCATAGCATAAATCTTAATGAGTATAAAACTCAAATAAAAAGAAAAAATTCAAAAAATAAAATAACAAAAAAATTACAGTAAAAACAAAAAAAAAAGAAGAAGACGATAATAGATTCGAAAACTTGCCACCGCATTTGATTTCTTCTTCTTTTTTAATATCTAAACTTGTATGTCAAAAGATTGAAGACAAGACAAAAAAAAAATAAGAAAGACAAACATTCAACCAAATGATTAAAATCATAAATTCTCAGTTTTTTTTTTGTTTTCTTTTCTCTTCTCCTTATGCTATTTGAGTTGTGAGTTTTCTTATTTTCCTGCCTCATTACTATTGAGAAAACAAAACAAGACCAAAAAATAAATAGAAAAGTCAAGAAAAATTGTTGCAGGTCTCTAGTTTCACTGCTATCTTTAATAATAATAAAAACAAAAATGAATAAGAAAAAGAAAGATCATCAAAGAGTTTTGTAAAATTTCTGTAATGCCTCCAGCTGCTCAGTGCTCACCGCTGCTTATAGTTCATTCATTTCATTTCATTTCATGTTTTTCTGTTCTTTCGGTTTTTTGTTTCTTTTTTTTTCTCCAAACATATTAATATTATTGTTTGCTCGTTCATTTTTATTTCTTATTTCTTCTTCTTTTTTTTATGTTTTCTATTTTTATTATTATTAATATGGAAATGTTGCTTGTCATCTGATAATATACAAGTAATATATTTTTTTTTTTAATTTTTTTTTTTATATTTGTTAATTTTCCATTTTTATTCTTTCTTTTATTTTTCTTCTTCTTCTTCTTCACAATTTAAGTACATTTAATTTCTTTTCATTTCATATTTTTTGTACATATTTTTTTTCTCTTATACAATATTGAGTAGATTTTATGTATGTTTGCATGAATGTGTAAGCAATTGTGCTCCAATATATGATTACTTTACAATTGCAATATGTTTAAATCGAAAAAAACTTTCAAGTATACAGAATATATTGTTATTATAATAAAAAAAAAAAATAAAACAAGAAAAAAAATCTGTTATAGAGAAACAGATATAAGATAAGAAGGGAGCAACAGAAAATATTAAAGAGAAGAGAAGAGAAAAGCAGGGAGGTTGAATATTAAATAGACCAAGAAAAAATAAATGGTTTTGTAAAGTAGCACACTTTCCTTAACAAAGTTTCGTAACGCATTTTTTAAAAGGAAGATTTTTTTTTTAAATTATAAAATTCCGTTTTTGTAGCATACTTTTGGGAGCAGAACGGAAATTAAAAGAACAATCAATTTTTAATAGCAAAACGCAATACCGTTAGTTCTTTACGTTTTTAGATAGGAATTTTATAGCCCTATATAATAAAAGGTTTAAAAGAAGAAAGCCCTCAAAATTTTATATTTTGCTAATCTTATGAGAAAATTAGCAAAAATTTGCGAGAGAAACTGAAAACTATTTTAAAACTCTAAAGAGAATTTTTCTTAAGTAATCTGACAGTTAATGTGACCAGGTATAATAAAATTTTGCCATAATACCGTTTCGCTATGCTTTTCTTACGGTACAAGAAGAAAATAATCATATTTTTACGTTTGCGGAATTAAAAAAAAGTATTTACATTTCAAGTATAGCGCTGATAATTTTGAAAGAACGAGCACATTAGAGGGTCCTAGCACAGAAGAAATTTTTAGTCCTCACATCCAATAGCACATTTTTTTTACAATTTTTTTTTGTAAAAATGCTCCTATAATGAGATTTAGTTTATTTGATGCTTACATTAACATTATCATATAAAACAAAAACCAAAAAATTAATCTGTAAGGAGATGAAGAACAAAAAAAACAAAAAAATTATAAATTATGATTTTATTATTTTGTTTTTCTTATTTTAGCTACTCTTTAGTAGATATGTTTTTTTTTTCTTATTTCTTATATGATTTTTGTTTTTTCTCTATGCGATTTCATTCAATAACATACAAGGTAAACAAAATCAATTCGTTGCGGTATTCAAGTGAAATGTCCATATACATACATTATTCACATAGATATTTGTATTATACAAGGATATATACATAATCATATACAAACATTACATACTTGTGTGTTATATTACTAAGTTTAAGTATCTTTTCTTTTATAATAGTATAATTATAATAATAATGATAATAATACATATATATATATATATATATATATATATATATATATATATATATATATATATATATATATATATATAATACATATATATATATATATATATATATATATATATATATGTATTATTATCATTATTATTATAATTATATATATATATATATATATATATATATATAATACATATATATATATATATATATATATATATATATATTATCATATATATATATATATATATATATATATATATATATATATGATTATATATATGATTATATATATATGATTAATATTATCATATATATATATATATATATATATATCATATATATATATATATATCATATATATATATATATATATATATATATAATGCAAATATTATTAACATGAATACATAAGCGTACATACATATATCCAATAAAAAATAAAACTAAATTTATATATATAACATATATATATATAACAGCAAATAGCATAGAAGAAAATTCTTTTACTCTAACTAACAAAAAAGGCAAAAATTGATAATAATAATATACCAATAATAAAAAAGGAATAAAAGAACATAAATATTAATGCTGTACATATATATATATATATATATGTAATGTATATGCATGTAACTTTGTTGTCAGTCATTTTTTAAATTCAATTCCGCGATATTATTTATTCATTTCATATATATACCATTATATATATATGTATAAAATTATATATATACAAGCATTTATATATATATATCATTTATCGCACTATTTGACCATTCAATATACCATAATAATGCGTTGTTATACCTCTCTAATAACCTCTCGTTTCTTCATTTCTTCCCATTGAATTACGAGTAAAACTTTGTTTTTTTTTTTACTTGAGTTTATAGTGAATTGTATTTATAATTTGTTCTATGTAATCTTTTATAACCCATTGATTTTTTTTTTTTGAAGTTTCTCTGTTTTGGTTTTTGTTTCTTTTACAATTCTATACTATATCGTTCTTTCATTTCTTTTCTGTTTTACCTTATTTACTCTCAATTGAACAATTCATTTGCTATCATCATTATCATTACCATGGTATATAATCATTATCATCACTATTATTATTATTATAATCATCCATATTTAGTCAACAAAAATATTTCCTTTAAAAATTATACAAAATATATAAATTTATTAAATATACACATATGTGTGTGTATATATATGTAGCTATACCTTAGGGTATACATACTTATGCATATTATAATAAATTTTTTATTTTCATCCACAAAATCTTTTCTTTTGTTTTATTTTAATTTTTATTGTTTTTTTCTTATAAATATTTCTTAGTTCGTATCATGAATGATGATGATGATGATGGCGATGATGATGAATACGACGACGACTACGATATGATGATGACTCCCGACATCGATCATAGTCAGCAGGCTAAATATTCCTTATATTCTATACTTAAATTTTTTCTTTTACATTTTATTTTTCAAGTTTTCCTTATCGTCATTTTAAGTATGTATATTTAAATCCCCACAATCTGTAAAACATGTCAACATATACACATACTTATTGCTATATAGAATTATTAAATATTTGTAATATGAAATTGTATAAAAGAAACAGACAATATAATAAAATAATATTAAAGTGAAAAGAATAAGAAAAATATAAGATTTTTAAGTAGAAGAAAAAAAGAAAAACGTATACCTTAAATGAAGCAACAGAAAACAAAAACAGAAAAACAACAACCAAACCAACAATCTACATCATAATAAATACAACAACCAAACATTATGCAAAAGGTAAAAATGTTTAGAGACTTTTAAAAACAAGACTACAACAGCAAAATAAGAAAGGAAGAATGAAAGAAAAAAAAACAAAAATTTTGAAGCCTTCCTACTCGATGGTCGTTGTTGTTGTTGTCGTCGCAGTCATCGCAATCGTCGTCATCGTTCCTTACATACCATTTTTGTATCTTTTCTTATAAAATATTATTGTTATTATTTTATACTCTTTTTTTTGCCTTGTATTCACTGCTCTTCTTGTTATTATTAAGTTTTTGTTTTTATGCTCAAACATAATATTCAACATAAATATAAAATAATATTAAAAGAAAAGCAAAAAGAACATCAAAAAAAAACAAAAACGAAAAGCAAAACAAAAACAATGACAAGCGAAATAAAGAAGAAAAAAAGGGAGAAAAAAAAAGGAGACAAAAAAACAAAAAAGATAATGTTAAAATATAAAACAAGAGCACGTCTTACAGCTCATAATTGGCCGACATACCGCGCGATTTGTGCACTACATGTTAGTGTCGTTTATTTTATTCTTATTTTTTCTCCTTGTTCTTTTTTGATATTATTTGTTCACTTTTTGATAAATATAAACTTCTTTTACTAACTCTAGAGATTACAAATTTTTTCTTTTATTTTTATTTTTTTTTTTCAAGACAGTTTTTCAGTTAGTCATTCGCTTACAATAATATTGTGTTTTAGATATGATTATATATGAATAATAAATAAATATAATTTTACATTTTAATATATAGATTCTCAAATATATGTGCTGTGGTACATAGGCATATATACCACAGCATATAATGTAAGTAATATTCATAATATATGCACTGCAAGTACAATAATGTGAAATGGTATGAAAAAAATATTAAAGAGCATTATAAAACATTTTGATTACAATATTTGAAAATTGTATATGCAAATATATTTACGTTAATAATGAAAAGTGTTTCCACGATTATGTCTACTTAAATGAATTGTTTCTCTTAAAGTAATTTTAAAAGTGTTTACGAATTTAAGTGATTTCGATCGATATTTCATTAATACAATGAAAAATTTTCGAAATTTGAACATTATATATGAAGTTTTATAATAAACAAAAAATTGCATAGTTTTAGGGATTTATTGTTTTTATTTTTTTCTCTAATACAATTCACAAACACATTTAATATTAATAAAGGACCCTCAAACTTACAAATTATGAGAAAATTATATTTTATATGAATTTATTTAGAAAAGCAATTCTATTCAATTTTGGTAATTGAAATAGTATTATACATATTGCATACTTTTAGGGATTACATATAATTTTATCAGTTGATATTAAATGTAATTCATTTTCAAGCAAAAAAATTTAATAGAACTTTAATTTAAATAAATTTCAAACTGAAGATATTAAAATTATAACACTTTTTAGTGTTATACATATATAGTATAACACTAAAAAGTACATACATATATAGTTTTATTGAATTAATTTTGTTATACGAACAACATTTTTTATGTGCACAAAAATATTTTATTAAATTTATATGAACAATCAAAATAAAAATCCTAACAACAAAATTTAAAAGGTTCATAAAAAATGGAGAAAAAAAAAAACAAAAATTTATTATTTATAAATATTAATATGAGAAAATATAAACAAGAAGAGCAGTAAGCCACCACACCACCATATATACCATTTAGATTTTTAAGTAATTTTTCTTTTCTTATGCATGTTTTATATTTTACTCTCTCCAGGTACATTTGTACACAATATTTTTATTTAATATTAAGATACTTATACATGAGTACGAGTATGTACTTATTATGACAAGAATTACATGCATATATGCATGTATAACAGTATATATGTATAATATGTATACGCATGTATAGTTATATTTAGCCTGTGTGCCATAGCACTGTTATCATTAGGTATATATTCCTTTGTCAACATGATCATCATTTTCAATATGATTATCATTATCATCGCAACAGCGTGTGAGGAAATATTAAAAACGATTTTTCATTCCTTTTTTGTTTTTATTTTTTTTTTTACATAATTTTTTTTCAGTTTTTATTTTAATTTTTGTTTTTTCATTTTTATGACAGTAAACACAATTCAAAAGGTGTAGAGAAACAAAATGTAATAAAAGCCAAAGAAAATTATGTTTGCAACACCCAAAAATAAAAAAAAATAAAAACAAAAATAATAATAAATAATAAATAAACTAACAATAATAAAAACAACAATAACAACAACAAATATATTTCATCACGACATCATAAGGGAATAATTTTTTTTTTTTCTATTATTTTTTTCTTTCTTGTTGTATTCTATTATGCTTCGTTTTATTTTGTTTTTGTTGTTTTTTTTTTCACTCTGTGCGGTGGTTATTATTGTATTACGTCTTATGGAGTAGGTACCTACTACTTCATTATTTTATAAGTAAAGGAATTTTTATGTTAATAATATTTCCAAAAGATATTAATGGTGACGAAGACACAATGATGATAATGATGAAAATTGCGATGATGATAAAATGATGATTTTGATAAAAAAAAAAAAAAAATAATAATAGTGATGATGTTGATGATAACAAAATGACTGTGAAAATAATAATTTGGAATGAGTTTTTATTTAACAAAGAAATTTATGTAATAAAAATATTTTAAAGAAATAAAAAGGGTCTACGCACAGCATAACGATAGTAAATTTGATATGCGCGTATTTTTTCAAAAAAAAAAAATAGTTCTAAAATATTATGAATGCATACAAAAATATCAACATACAAACATTATTGTACTTATATGAGAACATGTATGTAATAGAAAATATTATCGCGAGAATTATTGTGGTGACATTAAAATTATTTTGTTGTTAAATCGAAAAATGAGTGCATTTTACTTATATAGGTAGATTTCTGTATCATAAGACAAAATGAACGATTTCAATCTGTTTTCTCTTTTGATTTTTCTTTTTTTTTTTTTGCTTTTACACAAACAACACACATAAATCATTTTATATTCAAATTGATTTTTAAGAGCGATTTATTTTTTTTCCTGATGAATTTCACTTAAAATAGTATAGCTTCTTGTTGTTATGCTGTGCGTTTCTGTCATTCATTAAAATTTCCCTTTCCTTTTTCGATTGTTGTTAATGTTGTTTTTGGTTCAGTTCTCATTTTTCTATTTTGATTATCATTTTATTTTTTGAGTTAGGGTTTCAAAAATATTTTTTGTTTTTTGTTATTTTGTTTTTATTCAAGGACAGAGTATAAAAAGACATATTAATGGATTATTGGTTTCCTGTTAAATTTTCTAGTTTTATTTCACTTGTTTTATGTTTTTATTAAACGCAATCTATACAAAAATTTTTTTAATTATAACAGCTATGCATAATGTAGATATAAATGTGTTTGTATATTTGTGTATTTTATTACATTTATATGTTGATTAAAGGGAAATGGGCTCGCTATATACTATACTCGAAATAGAATTTATATTTTATTTTTTGTATTGTGGGATTAATTATGTTGTTAAGGGAAAAAATTGATTGCACGTGACTTTATTAAATAAAAATTCTGTTTTTCTTTTATTTATTTATTTATTTAT